>NC_133327.1:188499188-188649188 GCF_042186555.1 Aquarana catesbeiana
TAACTATTTTTCATAAATCTATACTGGTTACTACTAACAATACTATTCTTATCTACAATTTTTTGGATATGGTCCCTTATCATCCTCTTCAATAGTTTACAAACTTTTGAGGTTCCACATTAGCTTTATGCCAACCCGCTGGTATCATTCTTGTCAGTAAGTTTTCCTTAAAGGTTAGGAATTACCATCTAGCAATGACCTGGCTAAGTTCTATAAGAACTTTTGATTGCAAGCCATCTGGTCCTGGTGAATTGTTCACCTAAAGTTTTTCTAGTCTTTTTAGAACACTGGCTTCTGTTAGCCACATGGGCACGCTCCTTGCTGTGTTGCTAACAATACCGTCCTACAGTATCCATTAGTTTATCCAGGAAAAATCTGATTGCCTCTTGGGACATCAAGAAGGATGTTTTTCCCCTGCTGGAACAAATTGGATCATTAATAAATATATGGCAGTAATTCCGCGCTTAGGAATATAGAGACAAGGAAAAAGACTGCTGCCCCCCTATAAATGAAAATCACCTATGTGAAATCCAAAATGTAAAAAAGTTTTGAACAGGGGAATTGGCGCTGTCCGGCTATATGTGCATAAATGGTGGTTCATAAAAGTGCAATAAAATAAAAAATGCGTGTAAGTATTTAATAATGTTGTGCGTATACCAAATGTATTGCAAAAACTAAGGTATATCAAGTGCAAGCAAAACACCTGACAGGTGTGATGTAATAAAGTGCAATGTGCTCCTAAAATATATGTAAATATGCTATTATCTTGATATATACCAGATATCTGTCTGTGTATAGGGGAATATGCCCACAAATGCAATCTCCAAACAATTATGGCAAACAGTTTGTGAAATATTCAAACAAATAATAAATATTTCAAGAAAAAAATAATCCATGCGATTCAGTGTTTCATCCATGCAATGCAGTGCTGTACCTCTGTAAATTCAGTGATAGTGCAATGTTCAAACAATATTAGATAAAAAATTCAAAAGAAATATCATCCATGTGATTCAGTGCTACATCCATCTAATTCAGTGTTGCATCTGTGCGATTCGGTGCTGTGTAGCTTAGTGCTATGATCAAATTAACAGTCCATAAACATTCCAAAATCCATCCATGTGTTTCAGTGAACACAAACTAAAGTGCTGTGTGCTCATATAAGTGCTCCCCCCCAGGTGATAGCCCCTCACCTTAGGGTGTGTGACCTTGCAATTAAGCTTGGTCAAAATGCACCTTAGAACCTCTATGGGTTCGGTATTGTATCCTGGATAGGTTACACTTGTGCCTCTGTTCCTCACAGCAGTCCAGTTTATACCTCAGTATATCAATATAAAGAGAACTTCATGGTGCAGTATGCATTATCTTTATTTAAAATCACAATAAAAACCCACAGTGGGTACTCACAATGTCAAGGCGCTTACAGTGCACCACTCTAAAACAGCGGTAATGATCGGGTGACGGCGGCCAGTAATGGGGTGGCGTACTAATCGTTATCTTTATATTGATATACCGAGGTATAAACTGGACTGCTGTGAGGAACAGAGGCACAAGTGTAACCTATCCAGGATCCAGCATACAATACCAAACCCATAGAGGTTCTAAGGTGCATTTTGACCAAGCTTAATTGCAAGGTCACATGCCCTAAAGTGAGGGGCTATCACCTGGGGGAGAGCACTTATATGAGCACACAGCACTTTAGTTTGTGTTCACTGAAACACATGGATGTATTTTGGAATGTTTATGGACTGTTAATTTGATCATAGCACCAGGCTACACAGCACCAAATCGCACAGATGCAACACTGAATTAGATAGTTGTAGCACTGAATCGCATGGATGATATTTCTTTTGAATTTTTTATCCAATATTGTTTGAACATTGCACGATCACTGAATTACAGAGATACAGCACTGCATTGCATGGATGCAACACTGAATCGCATGGATGATTTTTTTCTTGAAATATTTATTTATTATTTGTTTGAATATTTCACAAATATTTTGGAATATTTATATATATTTTTCACAGGCTTATTGAAGCATTCTTATTAATTTATTTATTGAAGTTTATTGCACATTAATGTATAGTATTTTGGACATTTTATACATGTCACGAGAGAGCACAATACCACTTTATTAATTATATATTTATATTATCATTTTGATAGCGCAGCGTTTTATAACTTGATTGAATGTCATATGTTGGTAGCGTCTCAATCTGAACATTGCATTGGGGGGGAGTCTCAATGTTAACATCATATTTTGGTGGAGTCTCTCTTTTTTTTTTTTCCTTGGTCTGTTATGTTTCTTTTTCTTTTGCCTGGGATGACTGGGGATTTTTCTGCACAGGGAGCTGATGGCACATGGTCCATGCATCTCAACCTGAACACCACAATTTGATAAACATCATATTTTGGTGAAGTCTGAAAGTGAACGTAACATTTTGCTGGAGTCTCATCCTGACTGTAACATGTTAGTGGATTCTCAAAGTGACCATCACATTTTGCTGAAGTCGCAATATGAATATCACATTTTGGTGGCGTCCCAGTCTAAAGATCACAATTTAAATGAGTCTCAATGTAAATGTCACATTTTGGTTGGGTTTCCATGTGAATGTCACTTTTTGCAGGGGTTTCCTTGTGAATATCACTTTTTGCGGGGGTCTCAAGTTGTCTTTTGCCTTGGTCTGTTTTTGTTTCTTATGACTGGGATAACTGGGAGCTCTTCAGAAGAGGTCACTGATGTCACCTATGGGGTGTCTATCTCAACCCAAGCATCCTATTTTGGTGGAGTCTCAATGTGAATGTCACATTTTGGTGGAGTCTTAACCTGAACATCACATTTTTCTGGAATCTCAACCTGAATGTTACATTTTGCTGGAGTCTCAACCTGTACATCACATTTTGCTGGAGTCTCAGTGTGAACATTACATTTTGCTGACGTCTCAATCTGAACATCACATTTTTCGGGTGTCTCAAGTTGTCTTTTGCCTTGGTTCTTTTGCCAGGGATGACTGGATGTTTTTTGGCAGAGTTTGCTGATGTCACCTCTGGAGTGTGTATCTCAACCTCACATTTTGATGCAGCCTCAGTGTAAACATCACATTTTGGTAGAGTCTCAATGTTAATCACATTTTGATAGATTCTCAATAGGGATGAGCCGAACACCCCCCTGTTCGGTTCGCACCAGAACATGCGAACAGGAAAAAAGTTCGTTCGAACATGCGAACACCGTTAAAGTCTATGGGACACGAACATGAATAATCAAAAGTGCTAATTTTAAAGGCTTATATGCAAGTTATTGTCATAAAAAGTGTTTGGGGACCTGGGTCCTGCCCCAGGGGACATGGATCAATGCAAAAAAAAGTTTTAAAAACGGCCGTTTTTTCAGGAGCAGTGATTTTAATAATGCTTAAAGTCAAACAATAAAAGTGTAATATCCCTTTAAATTTCGTACCTGGGGGGTGTCTATAGTATGCCTGTAAAGGGGCGCATGTTTCCTGTGTTTAGAACAGTCTGACAGCAAAATGACATTTTGAAGGAAAAAACTCATTTAAAACTACCCGCGGCTATTGCATTGCCGACAATACACATAGAAGTTCATTGATAAAAACGGCATGGGAATTCCCCAAAGGGGAACCCCGAACCAAAATTAAAAAAAAAATATGACGTGGGAGTCCTCCTAAATTCCATACCAGGCCCTTCAGGTCTGGTATGGATATTAAGGGGAACCCCGGCCAAAATAAAAAAAAAAAAATGACGTGGGGTTCCCCCTAAATTCCATACCAGACCCTTCAGGTCTGGTATGGATTTTAAGGGGAACCCCGCGCCAAAAAAAAAAAAACGGCGTGGGGTCCCCCCAAAAATCCATACCAGACCCTTATCCGAGCACGCAACCTGGCAGGCCGCAGGAAAAGGGGGGGGGACGAGAGTGCGGCCCCCCCTCCCTCCTGAACCGTACCAGGCCACATGCCCTCAACATTGGGAGGGTGCTTTGGGGTAGCCCCCCAAAACACCTTGTCCCCATGTTGATGAGGACAAGGGCCTCATCCCCACAACCCTGGCCGGTGGTTGTGGGGGTCTGCGGGGGGCTTATCAGAATCTGGAAGCCCCCTTTAACAAGGTGACCCCCAGATCCCGGCCCCCCCCCTGTGTGAAATGGTAAGGGGGTACATAAGTACCCCTACCATTTCACGAAAAAAGTGTCAAAAATGTTAAAAATGACAAGAGACAGTTTTTGACAATTCCTTTATTTAAATGCTTCTTCTTTCTTCTATCTTCCTTCATCTTCTGGTTCTTCTGGTTCTTCCTCCAGCGTTCTCGTCCAGCATCTCCTCCGCGGCGTCTTCTATCTTCTTCTCCTCGGGCCGCTCCGCACCCATGGCATAGGGGGGAGGCTCCCGCTCTTCTCTTCTTCTTTTCTTCTCTTCTGTTCTTCTTCATTTTCTTCTCCGGGCCGCTCCGCAATCCATGCTGGCATGGAGGGAGGCTCCCGCTGTGTGACGGCGCTCCTCGTCTGACAGTTCTTAAATAACCGGGTGGGCGGGGCCACCCGGTGAACCCCGCCCCCCTCTGACGCACGGTGACTTGACGGGACTTCCCTGTGACGTCACGGAGAATGCCACAGGGAAGTCCCGTCAAGTCACCGTGCGTCAGAGGGGGGCGGGGTCATCAACATGGGGACAAGGTGTTTTGGGGGGCTACCCCAAAGCACCCTCCCAATGTTGAGGGCATGTGGCCTGGTACGGTTCAGGAGGGAGGGGGGGCCGCACTCTCGTCCCCCCCTCTTTTCCTGCGGCCTGCCAGGTTGCGTGCTCGGATAAGGGTCTGGTATGGATCTTTGGGGGGACCCCACGCCGTTTTTTTTTTAAATTTTGGCTGGGGTTCCCCTTAATATCCATACCAGACCTGAAGGGCCTGGTATGGAATTTAGGGGGACTCCCACGTTTTTTTTTTTTAATTTTGGTTCGGGGTTCCCCTTTGGGGAATTCCCATGCCGTTTTTATCAATGAACTTCTATGTGTATTGTCGGCAATGCAATAGCCGCGGGTAGTTTTAAATGAGTTTTTTCCTTCAAAATGTCATTTTGCTGTCAGACTGTTCTAAACACAGGAAACATGCGCCCCTTTACAGACACACTATAGACACCCCCCAGGTACGAAATTTAAAGGGATATTACACTTTTATTGATTGACTTTAAGCATTATTAAAATCACTGCTCCTGAAAAAACGGCCGTTTTTAAAACTTTTTTTTGCATTGATCCATGTCCCCTGGGGCAAGACCCAGGTCCCCAAACACTTTTTTTATGACAATAACTTGCATATTAGCCTTTTAAAATTAGCACTTTTGATTTCTCCCATAGACTTTTAAAGGGTGTTCCGCGGCATTCGAATTTGCCGCGAACACCCCAAATTGTTCGCTGTTCGGTGAACTTGCGAACAGCCAACAGCCAACAGCTCATCCCTAATTCTCAAGTTGTGTTTTGGCTTGGTGCAACAGTTACATAGTAGGTAGGGTTGAAAAAAGACACAAGTCCTTCAAGTCCAACCTATGAGTGAAATTATATGTCAGTATTACATTGTATATCCCTGTATTTTGTGGTCGTTCAGGTGCTTATCTAATAGTTTATTGGAACTATCGATGCTCCCCGCCAAAACCACCGCCTGTGGAAGGGAATTCCACATCCTTGCCGCTCTTACAGTAAAGAACCCTCTACGTAGTTTAAGGTTAAACCTCTTTTCTTATTTTAATGAGTGGCCATATGTCTTGTCCGTGAAAATTTTATCTTTATTGTAGGGTCACTAGTATGGTATTTATAAATTAAAATCATATCCCCTCTCAAGCATCTCTTCTCCAGAGAGAATAAGTTCAGTGCTCGCAACCTTTTTCCATCCTCCAGACCCTTTATTAGCTTTGTTGCCCTTCTTTGTACTCGCTCCATTTCTAGTGCATCCTTCCTGAGGACTGGTGCCCAGAACTGGACAGCATACTCTAGGTGCAGCCGGACCAGAGTCTTGTAGAGCGGGAGAATTATCGTTTTATCTCTGGAGTTGATCCCCTTTTTAATGCATGCCAATATTCTGTTTGCTTTATTAGGAGCAACTTGGCATTGCATGCCTTTGCTGAGTCTGACATCTATTAGGACCCCAGGTCCTTTTCCATCCTAGATTCCCCCAGAGGTTATCCTCCCTGTGTATAGATTGCATTCATATTTTTACCACCCAAATGCATTATTTTACATTTTTCAACATTAAACCTCATTTGCCATGTAGTTGCCCACCCCATTAATTTGTTCAGATCTTTTTGGAAGGTTTCCACATCCTGTGGAGAAGTTATTGCCCTGCTTAGCTTAGTATCATCCACAAACACAGAGATTGAACTGTTTACCCCATCCTCCAGGTTGTTTATTAACAAAATAAATAGGATTGGTCCCAGCACAGAACCCTGAGGGACCCCACTCCCCACCCCTGACCATTCCGAGTACTCCCCATTTATCACCACCCTCTGAACTTGCCCTTGTAGTCAGTTTTCAATTCATGTACTCACCCTATGGTCCATGCGCCAATGGAACTTATTTTGTACAGTAAACGTTTATGGGGAACTGTGTAAAATGCTTTTGCAAAATCCAGATACACCACGTCTATGGGCCTTCCTTTATCTAGATGGCAACTCACCTCCTCATAGAAGGTTCATAGATTGGTTTGGCAAGAACGATTCTTCATGAATCTATGCTGATTACTACTAATGATATTGTTCCCCTTACTAAAATCTTGTATATAGTCCCTTATTATCCCCTCCAAGAGTTTACATACTATTGATGGTAGGCTAACTGGTCTGTAATACCCAGGGATGTATTTTGGCCCTTTTTTAAATATTGGTGTTACACTGGCTTTTCTCCAATGAGCTGGTACCATTCCAGTCAGACTGTCAGTAAAAATTAGGAACAATGGTCTGGCAATTACTTGACTGAGTTCCCTAAGTACCCTTGGATGCAAGCCGTCTGGTCCCGGTGATTTATTAATGTTAAGTTTCCCAAGTCTAATTTTAATTCTGCCCTCTGTTAACCATGGAAGTGATTCCTGTGTTGTGTCATAAGGATAAACACTGCAGTTGTGGTTACTGAAGCCCCCGATTCCCTCATGAAGACGAAGAAGAATAAATTCAATACCTCATTCTTTTTGGGGCCAATATGATCTGTCCTTGATTATTTACTGTTTACATACCTAAAGAATTTCTTGATTTTTTTTTTTTTTGCTTTCCTCCGCTATGTGTCTTTCGTGTTCTATTTTAGCTGCCCTAATTGAACCCTTACATTTCTTGTTGCATTCTTTATAAAGTCTGAATGCTGATGATGAACCCTCAACCTTGTATTTTTTGAAGGCTTTCTCCTTGGCTTTTATATGCATTTTTACATTGGAGTTAAGCCATCCAGGACTTTATTACTCAGTGGAATGCATTGGCTAATGCCCTTATTTAATATGCTCTTAAAACAAACCCATCTATCCACTGTGTTCTTTGTTCCTAAGATTTTATCCCAATTCATGCCTTCTAGCAAGGTTCGTAGTTTAGGGAATTTGGCTCTTTTTGAAATTGAGTGTCTTTGTATTCCTCTTATGTTTCCTATTTGTGTGATTTATACTAAAGCCAATTGACCTGTGATTGCTGTTTCCTAAATTGCCCCGTATTTCCATATCAGGCCTGTATTGTTGGTAATCAGTAGATCCAGTAACGCTTTATTTCTAGTTGGTGCGTCTACCATCTGAATCATGAAATTGTCCTCTAAGACATTTAGGAACTGGCCTTAGACTGGGAGGAGGGAACCACACATTTGTCTGTCTGGATAATTAAAATCCCCCGTTATGATAACACTTCCCATCCTTGCTGCTAATCCAACTTGTGATAGGAGATCCGTCTCCCCTCCTCCCTCAGGTTAGGGGGCCTAAAGCATACTCCAAGTATTATTTTACCCTTAGCTTCATCCCTTTGGAGCTCTATCCATAAAGATTCCACCTCCTCCCTAGCTCCCTTAGCAATGTCAACTCCCACATTCACTTCTACATTATTCTTGATATATAGGCATACCCCTCCTCCTTTTCTACCCTCTCTATCCCTGCGATAAAGAGAATACCCTTGAATGGTTGCCAGCCAATCATGAGAGCTGTTGAACCAGGTCTCTGAAACTCCCACAAAATCCAAATCCTCCTCGTACAACAGTATCTCTAATTCACCCATCTTGTTTGCCAGGCTCCTGGCATTGGTGAACATGCCACATAGTTTAGACCGGTCACATACTATCCTCTTATTGGGTGTTCTAAGATTGCAACTAGGACTTGTTACTATACTTACCTTGGGTTTATGTGCTTTAGTCAACCAACCACTAATGTCCCCAATACTACCCTCTGGAATATGTTCCGCGCTGACTATCTCTACCTCTGGGCCTTCCCCCCCCCCCCGTCGCCTAGTTTAAAACCCCTCTAACTTTTTGGCCATCTTTACTCCCAGCTGATCTGCACCCTCCTCATTTAGGTGTATTCCGTCCCTTCTATAGTACTGGTGATCGACTGAGAAGTCGGCCCAGTCCTCCAGGAACCCAAACCCCTCCTTACTACACCAGCCACTTGTTTGCTTCCTTAATCTCCCTCTGCCTTTCTGGTGTGGCTCGATGTAAAGGTAGTATTCCTGAGAATACTACCTTGGAGGTCCTTGTCATGCACTATGACAGCCGGGTCCTTCCCAGCCCCACCCAGTAATCCCTCCACCAGATCCGTGATGTGCCGAACCCGAGCGCCTGGTAGACAGCATACAGTTTGGTGCTTCAGGTCTTTGTTACAGATTGCCCTCTCTGTCCTTCTAAGAATTGAGTCCCCTACCACCAGAGTCTGTCTATCCTTTCCCTTCGCTTTTCCCCCCTCATTCTCACTGGAGTTCTTCCCCCGGCAGCTAGAAGAGTCCCTCAGCTCCAGTAGTGCTGGTCCATGGCTGGTTTCACCAATGTCACTCAATGGAGCGTACTTATTGGGATGCTCCAGCCCTGGATCGACCTCCCTGGCACTTCCCCCTCTACCCTGACTGTCACCCATCTACTCTTTCCTAGTGCCTGCACCTCTTTGTCTCCACCCGCCTCTGTGCTGGCCCCCGCCGGCACCTGCTGTGTACCTTCCTGGCTCTCCTTTTAGTATGGAGGGTCTTCTCAGTGCTGACAGTTGCTTCCCAGATTCAGAAACTGGGCTTCCAGGGAAACAATGTGCTTACATTTTGCACAGCAGTATTCACTCTCGATCGGATGATCAAGGAACGCATACATGCCGCAAGATGTAGACCGAGCCGCATCTCCACACCCGCCGGGTATCATACTTACTAATTTAAGGAGGATTGGGGATTATACCCTGTACAAATTACCTAACTAGCTTCCTGACACTAATACTTAACAAGACAATACACAGGTACTTAACAAGACAATACACAGGCACTCGCAGACCCACGTGCACTACTCAGACAACACTCAGGTACTCTCAATACACAGGTACTACCTGACACCAATACTCAATACAGCCCATGTGCACTCACAGCACTCATGTACTTACAATACACAGGTACACACTCACCCTACACAGGTACTTGACCCCTGTTATAACCTCCTGTTTTCAACTCACCACTTAGTCCAGTTCCACTTGGTCTAAGTTCCAGCAAGCTCAAAGATGAGCAGGCTCACAATGAGTTCTACAGAAAGTTATATAGGTCTCAAGCACCAGCAGTAAGCTTTAAAACCGCAAGATCTGCTACATAAATGGTTATGGTATCTCCTTCCAACAGTAATCTTTATAGGATTCCAGGTTCTTTATCCTCATATAAGCTTAGATATCACCTTTACGTTACTCCAGTAAACAAATCTCCATTGTGATGGTATGAATATAGAGTATACCAATGAAGAGAGAGATCTACATGGCGTAATATTGCCAAGATTTATTAATAAAACACAAACTTATGCACTTACATCAAGGTAAAAGCATAAAGGTAAAAAAAGGCCACCTTGGTTTGCTGCCAGCCGTTATGCTGTCTCGTATAGCTCGCCCCCGCTTGATGCGTTTTGCTCCTCACACTGGGCGTCATCAGAAGCTGGGGGTGCACGTGACTATGTGCTAAGTCCCACCCACTACACCCAAACCTCCTACTCCTCTCACTAACTAACTACAATGTATGAAATTCAACTTTCTTCCTCCGCCGGAAATGTGTCGGCCGCCATATTGGTGCTCCTTCTCTATCTTGACTAACTTCCTGTTTACACAGGAAGTTGTCCGGCCGCCATATTGATACTTCGTACTAGGTGTATTAAACATAGTGGTCGTCATGTTGGTACTCCTATAATGTTAGACTACTTTATAATTCTATAAGGGTAAACGGCCGCTATGTTAATACACAATGTGTAAACCACCTTACTTATTGAGTGTGCGTATGTCGTATTACTAAACCACATCATTTTGGTATAAAGGTATGCGGTATCCAGCTGCTATATTGATATTTCGTATTCGTTATATTCTTATTATGGGTCCTACATTAACTTCAATTCTATCCCATAAATACAATACCCACCCTAACTATCAATAACTAAGCATAATTAATCACTGAATACAATATATAAAATACATAAAAATACCTAAAAACGAATCCAAATACATTGGGGACGGAAAGTATTCAGACCCCCTTAAATTTTTCACTCTTTGTTATATTGCAGCCATTTACTAAAATCATTTTTCAAAGTTCATTTTTTTTTTTCTCAATGTACACACAGCATCCCATATTGACAGAAAAACACAGAATTGTTGACATTTTTCCAGATTCATTAAAGAAAAACTGAAATATCACATGGTCCTAAGGATTCAGACTCTTTACTCAGTATTTAGTAGAAGCACCCTTTTGATCTAATACAGCCATGAGTCTTTTTGGGAAAGATGCAACACGTTTTTCACACCTGGATTTGGGCATCCTCTGCCATTCCTCCTTGCAGATCATCTCCAGTTCTGTCAGGTTGGATGGTAAACGTTGGTGGGCAGCCATTTTTAGGTCTCTCCAGAGATGCTTTTTGTTTAAGTCAGGGCTCTGGCTGGGCCATTCAAGAACAGTCACGGAGTTGTTATGAAGCCACTCATTCGTTATTTTAGCTGTGTGCTTAGGGTCATTGCCTTGTTGGAAGGTAAACCTTAGGCCCAGTCTGAGGTCCTGAGCACTCTGGAGAAGGTTTTTGTCCAGGATATCCCTGTACTTGGCCGCATTCATCTTTCCCTCGATTGCAACCAGTCGTCCTGTCCCTGCAGCTGAAAAACACCCCCACAGCATGATGCTGACACCACCATGCTTCACTGTTGGGTCTGTATTGGACAGGTGATGAGCAGTGCCTGGTTTTCTCCACACATACCGCTTAGAATTAAGGCCAAAATGTTCTATCTTGGTCTCATCAGACCAAAGAATCTTATCATCATCTTGGAGTCCTTCAGGTGTTTTTTATCAAACTCCATTCGGGCTTTCATGTGTCTTGCACTGAGGAAAGGCTTCCGTCGGGCCACTCTGACATAAAGCCCCGACTGGTGGAGGGCTGCAGTGATGGTTGACTTTCTACAACTTTCTCCCAACTGCATCTCTGGAGCTCAGCCACAGTGATCTTTGGGTTCTTCTTTACCTCTCTCACCAAGGCTCCCCTGATAGCTCAGTTTGACCGGATGGCCAGCTCTAGGAAGGTTTCTGGTCGTCCCAAACGTCTTCCATTTAAGGATTATGGAGGCCACTATGCTCTTAGGAACCTTAAGTGCAGCAGAAATTTTTTTTGTAACCTTGGCCAGATCTGTGCCTTGCCACAATTCTGTCTCTGAGCTCTTCAGGCAGATCCTTTGACCTCATGATTCTCATATGCTCTGACATGCACTGTGAGCTGTAAGGTCTTATATAGACAGGTGTGTGGCTTTCCTAATCAAGTCCAATCAGTATAATCTAACACAGCTGGACTCAAATGAAGGTGTAGAACCATCTCAAGGATGATCCGAAAAAATGGACAGCACCTGAGTTAAATATGAGCGTCACAACAAATACTGAATACTTAGGACCATGTGATATTTCAGTTTTTCTTTTTTAATAAATCTGCAAAAACGTCAACAATTCTGTGTTTTTCTGTCAATATGGGGCACTGTGTGTACATTAATGAGGGGAAAAAAAAATGAACCTAAATGATTTTAGCAAATGGCTGCAATATAACAGTGAAAAATTTAAGGGGGTCTGAATACTTTCCGTCCCCACTGTAAATTACTTAATAATCCACTTGTTTAAATTAAAATACATTAAAAAATACATTAAATCATTATTAATTGGTTATAAAATAATTCACATCTAAATCTACATTCAGCCCCGTAGGTGTCATCGAATGTAATTGGTATATCCATTTTGTTTCATTCTGTGAAATGGCTTTTTTCATATTTAGTACCCCTCCAATGTTTTTCTACTCTCTCTATTCCACAGACAATTAATTTAGACGGATCTCTATTGTGGAATCTCCTGAAGTGGTTAGATAGGCTTTGTTTACAGAATCCTTTTTTTTTTTTTTTTGTTTTGTTGTTATGACAGGGGCAAGGCGCAGACATCATGGCTCTGTCCTAAGTGGCTCTGTCACGAGTGATGCGCAGTTTCACCAGTGCAGGTATCAATTCTGATCATGTCTTCTCTGCTCTTTTACAGGTAATTGTCTCCTATCCATCTGTACATCCCTACTGAACTGACTTTGCTGTTATATATTGTTGGTAATTGTCTCCTATCCATCTGTACATTCTTACTGAACTGACTTTGCTGACTTTGCCGTTACATATTTTTGGTAATTGTCTCCTATCCATCTGAACTAACTTTGCTGACTTTGCTGTTACATATTTTTGGTAATTGTCTCCTATCCATCTGCACATCCCTACTGAACTGACTTTGCTGACTTTGCTCTTACATATTTTTGGTAATTGTCTCCTGCTGCCATATCTTTAAACTTCCATATTTACTGCTAGCTCTATAACACTCTGCAATAGCAATATTACTGGTGATTGATTCTCAACTCCATGTGGCTTGAGTGATCAAGAGAGGTAATTAGCTTTACGACCCTAGCCTGTGTCTGTAGCTGGTCTGGCACTGGCCATCTCCTCCCCATATTCGGGTGTCTCACATCAGACCCAATAATGACCAACTGAGAAATGCATCCCAGCTTAGTCTTCCTATAAATTTATGGCAGCTTATGGGATTGCGCAGACAGGGGCAAGGCGCAGAAATCATGGCTCTGTCACGAGTGATGCGCAGTTTCACCGACGCAGTTTAACCATTTGCTTACTGGGCACTTAAACCCCCCCTCCTGCCCAGACCAATTTTCAGCTTTCAGTGCTCTCACACTTTGAATGGCAATTACTCAGTCATGCAACACTGTACCCAAACGATTTTTTTGTCCTTTTTTTTCATACAAATAGAGCTTTCATTTGGTGGTATTTGATCACCTCTGGGTTTTTTAATTTTTGCGTTATAAGTGAAAAAAGACCGAAAATTTTGAAAAAAAAATGCTTTTTTCTTCGTTTCTGTGATAAAATTTTGCAAATTAGCTATTTTTATTCATAAATGTTGGCCACAATTTATACTGCTACATATGTTTGGTAAAAATAACCCAAATTAGTGGATATTATGTGGTCTGTGTGAAATTTATAGAGTCTACAAGCTATGGTACAAATCATAAAAAAATGATCACACCTGATGTACTGAGGCCCATCTCATTTCTTGAGACCCTAACAAGCCAGGAAAGTACAAATGCCCCCCAAATGACCCCTTTTTGGAAAGTAGACATTCCAGGGTATTTAGTAAGAGGCATGGTGAGTTATTTGAAGTTGTCATTTTTTTTCCCACAATTCTTTGCAAATTAAGGTTTTTTTTTTTTATTTTTTATATTTTTTTCAGAAAATTGTCATTGTAATAGCTTATTTCTCTCACATGGAATGTGCATACCACAAATGACACCACAAAATACATTCGGCTACTCCTCCTGAGTACTACAATACCACATGTGTGGGACTTTTTCACTAACTGGCCACATACAGAGGCCCAACATGGAGGGAGCATCATCAGGTGTTCAAGGAGCATAAATTACCCATCTAACTTGTTGACTACCTATTACACTTTTGAAGGCCCTAGAGCACCAGGACAATGGAAACGCCCACAAAATGACCCCATTTTGGAAAGCTAACACCCCAACATATAATCTATGAGTCTTTTGAACAGTTCATTTTTTTTTTTCCAGAAGTTTTTGGAAAATGTAGAAAAAAATGAAAACGCATTTTTTTTTTTTTACACAAAGTTGTCCGTTTATAAGATATTTCCAACACATAGCATTTACATAGCAAAAATAACACCCCAAAATACATTCTGCTACTCCTCCTGAGTAAAACAATACCACATGTGTGAGACTTTTACACAGCCTGACCACATACAGAGGCCTAACATTGAAGTAGCACCTTCAGGTGTTCTAGGAGCATAAATTACACATCTTATTTCTCACCCACCTATTACACTTTTGAAGGCCCTGGAGCACCAGGACAATGGAAACGCCCACAAAATGACCCCATTTTGGAAAGCTAACACCCCAATGTATAATCTATGAGGCATAATGAGTCTTTTGAATGGTTCATTTTTTTCCAGACGTTTTTGGAATATTTGGAAAAAAAATGAAAACGCATTTTTTTTTTACACAAAGTTGTCCGTTTATAGGATATTTCCAACACATAGCATTTACATAGCAAAAATGACACCCCAAAATACATTCTGCCACTCCTGAGTATGGCAATACCACATGTGTGAGACCTTTACACAGCCTGGCCACATACAGAGATCCAACATGCAAGGAACACCATCAGGTGTTCCAGGGACACATAGCATGCATATACCAAGAATTACACCCCAAAATACATTATGCTGAGCAAAGAGAAACAAAAGATTACCTGTGGTTTTAGTAGTACAGTTGTCCACAGGAGGATAGCACTGGTCCAGGCAGCAGGCAGGGACTTGGTCAGCAACAGCGAACACAATTTTTCAGGCAGCAGGCAGAAATACTGTCCATAGTCAGTACAGGCAGCAGGCAGGGATACTGTCCATAGGTCAGTGCAGTGCAGGGTCAGTGCAGGCAGAGATTGTCAGCAGTGCCAAAATATTGGTCTTGGTAGTAGGCAGGAACAAGGTCCATGTGCTGTGGTCAGTGCGACAAACAGAGGCATGACGGCAGTAACTCCTACAGGCAGCAGGCAGAAGTAGGGCCTCGTTCAGGACAGAATGGGGACAGGGGTAGAGGCTTCTCCCACCCAAATCTCTTTGAAGCCTCCGAGTCTCCAGACCCTAATCTAGGAATGAGAAAACAAAGAAAATTGTTTTCTTCATCCAGAAAAACTATTCTGGAGCCCCTCACATATGTGAGACCCCTGTGTTGAATCCCACTAATCCAGTTGCAGGGTACAAGATCAGTCCAAGAGGCAGGCAAGAGGCATGGTCAAACAGTCCAAGGTCAGTTCCAGATCAGGCAAAGGTATGTACAGAATCGTTAGGCAGAAGCATGGTCGAATAACAGTCCAGGGTCAGTTCCAGATCAGGCAGCGGTATGTACAAAATCGGCAGGCAGAAGCGTGGTCAAATAACAAGCCAGGGTCAGTTACAGAGCAGGCAGTGGCATAAGGGGTGTGAAGGCAGGAACTGAGGATTACGGTTACCATACTTCACTAATAATTTAGTGAAGTATGGTAACGGCGGAAGCATTCACCTATACAGAGGCCTGGTTCGGAAGGACATTCTGCACAATAATAAGATGTCTCTTCTGACTCCTGCTCTGGTACACACCTTACATCTTTTTTGACGTCTTTGGCCTGTTGGTTTGGGAGGGAGTTTATCTGGAAAGTGGCGCTCGGAGAGTCGACTAACAACATCTGATCGGATGTTTACTGGTGGGCCGTTCGGGAATATAAGGGCAGTGTAAATTTCCTCCTGGTAGCCAAGGAAGGGTTGGGGGTTTTGGGTGGATTTGCGGTAAATGATATAGGAGTTGTATATGGCCAATTGAAAAAAATAAATCGCTACTTTTTTGTACCAGTGGTATGTCCTTCTTGTGGCAAGATATGGTTCCAACACTTGATCGTTGAAGTCGACTCCCCCCATAAACAAATTGTATTGATGGATGCATGTGGGTTTCTGAATGGGGCCATTCCTTCTGGGGATTTCCACATAGGTGTTGTTGTGGATGGAAGACAACATATACACATCCCTTCTGTCCCTCCACTTCACTGCCAGAATCTCTTTGTTACGCAGACATGCCGTTTCTCCTTTTCTCAACTTCTTATTAACAAGACTTTGAGGAAAGCCCTTCCGATTTTTTTTCACGGTGCCACATGCTGGCGTCTTCTTCCGATGAAGGTTGTGGAACAGGGGGCAGAGAAGTGTAGAAGTTATCTACATACAGGTGGTATCCTTTGTCGAGTAGGGGGTATATGAGGTCCCAAACAACTTTCCCGCTAGTTCTCAAGTAGTCCGGGCAATTAGGAGGCTACAGCTGGGTGTCCTTCCCTTCGTACACTATGAAGGAATATGTGTACCCTGTGGCTCGGTCACATAGTTTGTACACCTTCACCCCATAGCAGGCCCTTTTGCTGGGGATAAATTGCTTAATTTTAAGCCTGCCGCTAAATTTCACAAGGGACTCATCTACACATATTTGTTGGTCCGGGGTGAACAGCTGGGGGAATACTTCGGAAAAATAATTTAATATTGGGCGAATTTTGTAAAGCCTGTCAAAATTTGGATCAGTTCGGGGAGGGCACTGGGTATTGTCGCTGAAATGTAGGAACCTCATTATCATCAGATACCTGGTTCTGGGCATTACCGCGGAGAAGAGCGGCATGTGGTGGAGGGGGTGGGTTGACCAATAGGAACAGAATTTGTTTTTTTTGGTGAGCCCCATATTAAATGTGAGGCCCAAAAAAACCTTGAACTCCTCCACTGTCAGGTCTCTCCACTCATAGGGACGGGCATAATATGATGTGGGATTTTGCAAAATAAATTGCTGTGCATACAGGTTGCACTGGGCCACAATTGACGCCAACATGTCCTCCGTAAAAATTAAATTAAAAAAATTAATTGGGGTGAAATTCCCTGTATCCACCTGGACTCCTGGCTGGGCCGTGAAAGGGGGAACGCTAGCTTCTCCTGAATTTGGAGGAAGCCACAAGGGGTTCTGAAGTACAAAGGGAAGGCTGGCATGGGACCTAACCCTTTGGGGCTGGGGTGACACCCCACTGGTACTTGGCCTTTCTTGCCGAGGCACTGCGGTGCTGGCGGATGCCACTGCGGTGCTGGCGGATGCCACTGCGGTGCTGGCAGATGCCACTGCCTCCTCACTAGAACGCCTTCGTTTGGCGGGCCGAGTTTCTTCCTCCTCTGAGTCTGTAAGTGTTTCACTACTGAGGACTGGCTCGTAATTTACGTCAGAATCCGAATTGGAAAGGGGATCTGAAAAAGAGAGCTCCCCGTTGCTCTTGTCGGCCGTAGAAAGAATTTGGTATGCCTCCTCGGCGGAAAAGCTTTTTTTGGACATGGCTGCTGGTGGTTATGAGATTGCACAGCTGTGTGCTAAGCCTGCACTGATGAGGTGGCACTGATTGATGGCACAGATGGGCACTGATCGCACAGATGGGCACTGATGAGGCGGCACAGATGGGCACTGATCGCACAGATGGGCACTGATGAGGCAGCACAAATGGGCACTGAGGCAGCACAGATGGGCACTGAGGAAGCAGCACAGATGTGCACAGATTTACACTAATGAGGCGGCACAGGTGGGCACAGATATGCACTGATGTGGCGCAGGTGAGGTGGCACAGATGGGCACTGATGAAGCGGCACAGATGGGCACTGATGAAGCGGCACAGATGGGCACTGATGAAGCGGCACAGATGGGCACTGATAAGGCAGCACAGATTGGCACTGATAAGGCGGCACAGATGTGCACTGAAGCGACAGATGAGCACTGATGAGGTGGCACAGATGGGCACTGATGAGGTGGCACAGATGGGCACTGATGAGATGGCACAGATGGGCACTGATGAGATGGCACAGATGGGCACTGATGAGATGGCACTGATGAGATGGCACTGATGAGATGGCACAGATGGGCACTGATGAGGTGGCACAGATGCGCACTGATGGGCACTGACGGGGACTGACGGGCACAGATGGGCACAGATGGGCACTGATGATGCACTGATGGCACAAGTGGGCACTGATGTGCACAGGTGGGCACAGATGGCACTATATTGGTGTCACTGTGGGCACTGTTGGGCACTTTTTGGGCACACTTTGCTGTTATTACTACTGTTATATACTGATAACTACTCACAGAAGCTCTCTCTCCTCACACGCTGTCTCTGTGTGAGGAGAGAGAGCCGGCAATGAGAGATGATCTCAATTGTTTACCTTTTAGATCATCTCTCATTGGAGGCGGCGATCGTGCTGTAAACGGCCACTGTGATTGGCCGTTTACAGCGATCTGTGATTGGCTGTGTCCAAGGGACATGGCCAACACAGATTTTCCCCGAGGCGCGCTCATGAGAGCGCGCTGGGAACGAGGAAAGGGGACGACGTCAATAGACGTCGTCCCGGTATTTCAGATCCGCGCTGTTGCCGTCATTTGGCAATGGCCCGGATCTGAAGCGGTTAACGAAACCAGGATAACTAAAGCTGCACGAACAATAACAAGAACTCTGCTCCACTCTGCAAGACGACAAGCAAACCAGCTTTGACATTTATTTTATATTCGGTTAGTTTCCCACTCTCTATCCACTAACATGCTCCTTATTCTCTTCCTTCTCACATTGGTGTCTTCTATCCTCAAATTATCTTTACTCTACCCCTCCTCTCTTCCCTGCAGCATGCACATATCACCCTCACTCCTACCCTCTCCCTACTATGGCACCCATCATCTCCTGCATTTGCTGCACCCACATGCTGACATAAACACCAGGGCCACTAGACACGTGCGCTCATGCACATCCCACTCCCACCTTGCCTTCCTCGCCCTTCTCCTAGTCCCAGGTGACATTTCTCCTAATCCTGGTCCGCCATTTTCCAAATGCAAGCCACATATCCAATACCCCTCCCCCTCTGGCAACCACCGCAATCCACTCAGTTTAATTTCTATCCCCCTGCTTCCTCAAAGCACCCCACCAATCTCATGCGCCCTTTGGAACGTCCACTCCATCTGTAACAAGCTAACATCTGTACATGACCTCTTCATCTCTCATGGCTTGAACATACTCGCCATAACAGAAACCTGGCTTCAAAATTTTGACTCAGCTTCTCCTGCTGCCCTCTCCCATGGTGGTCTCCATTGGACTCACTCCCCCAGACCCAACAGACAGAAAGGAGGTGGAGTTGGCTTCCTTCTATCCCCACAAAGCACCTTCCAAGTCCTTCCTGTCCCTCCCTCTCTATCCCTCTCTTCTTTCAAGATGCACTGTATTCGTCTGTTTTCTCCCATTTCTCTGAGGATTGCAGCCATTTATAGGCCTCCAGGACAGGTATCGTGCTTTCTTGGTGACTTTGCTGCCTGGTTACCCTACTTTCTCTCCTCTGAAATACCCACCAATATTCTTGGTGACTTTAACATTCCTGTCAATGTTAACCGCCCAACTACAGCTAAACTTCTCGACTTAACCTCATTTTTTGACCTAACCCAATGGACACATACTTCCACTCACTCCAATGGTAATACCCTTGACCTTGTATTCTCCCATCTCTGCAACCCTGGCAACCTCACCAACACCCCCTTTCCTCTATCTGATCACAAGCTCATTACTTTCACTGTATCCTTGCCTCCAACCACCCATCCCTCCAAGCAGCAAACAATTACTTGTAGAAACCTTCGCCACTTTAACCCTTCTCTTCTCTATTCTGCTACTGACCACCTCTATGACATAATCTCTCCCCTGTCCTGTCCTGTCCTGACCTGGCCACCTCTGTCTACAGCAGTTCACTCTCATCATCACTAGATGCACTTGCTCCTCTAACCAAATGCAGAATCAGGCCCCGACCGTTACAACCCTGGCAAATTGACAACACTAGAAATCTCAAGAGACATTGCCGTGCTCTTGAACGACTGTGGCGTAAAACCAAATGCCTGCAAGACTTCACCCTATATAAATCTGCCCTTCTAAAATACAATTCATGCCTCCATGCTGCCAAACAAGCCTCCTTTGTCTCTCTTATTAATTCCTTGTGATCCAGTCCCCATCGGCTCTTCTCAACCTTTAACTCTCTGCTTCGTCCACCACCCCCTCTACCCACTAACTCACTCACTGCCCAAGAGATTGCCAATCACTTCAAAGACAAGATCGATGCAATTTGTGAGGACATCTCCACTGTGCGTACGTCTTCCCCACCCAACATACCTTGCCTAGCAGCACATTCAACACTCTCCTCTTTTGAATTGGCTACTACGGAAGAGGTTACAAAAATTTTCTCGGATGCCCACCTAACCAATTGTCCCTTGGATCCTGTTCCCTCACAACAACTACAGTCACCCTCTTCTTCTATCCTATGCTCCCTCACCCACATCTTTAATCTCTCCCTCTCTAGTGGCATCTTCCCCTTCCCTCTAAAACATGCGCAGATCACTCCCATTCTTAAAAAGCCCTCACTGGACCCTACCGACCTGAACAACTTAAGACCCAACTCATTGCTCCCATTCACCTCTAAACTTCTAGAACGCTTAGTCTACAACCATCTTAGCTCCTACCTCAATGAAAATAACCTTCTTGACCCCTTACAGTCTGGCTTCCGCTCGCAGCACTCCATGGAACCTGCTTTACTAAAACTCACTAATGAGTTACTAACTGCTAAAACCAACAGCCAGTACTCCATACTCCTACTACTTGACCTCTCTGCGGCCTTTGATACTGTTGACCACCCGCTCCTTCTCAAACTACATTCCCTTGGCCTCCGAGATTCTGCTCTATCCTGGTTCTCTGCCTATTTATCACAGCGTTCCTTCAGTGTCACCTACAACTCTGTCTCCTCCTCTCCATTGCCCCTTTCTGTGGGGGTCCCCCAAGGCTCGGTTCTTGGACCCCTTCTCTTCTCTATCTACACCTCCTCCCTTGGTCACTTAATAACTGCCCACGGCTTCCAATACCACTTATACGCTGATGACACCCAAATCAACCGGCTATGACATGACATCCGGCTATCCCCTACTCTTGCTACCTTCAGTCAATCCCTGAAAACTCATCTCTTCAGGAAAGCCTATCACGTCTCCAACTAATCTCCTATCACTTCCACCAGCTCATTCCCCACAGTTACAACCTTTTGTACCACCTGCCCCACCCTATTAGATTGTAAGCTCTTCTGAGCAGGGCCCTCTTAATCCTCTTGTATTTTATTGTATTATAACTGTATTTTCTCCCTTTTATATTGTAAAGCGCTGCGTAAACTGTTGGCGCTATATAAATCCTGAATAATAATAATAATAATGTTCACGTAAGCTTACTATTAATTCCCTAGTGGTTCTACCCACATGCTGCAAACCACACTCACATTCCAAAAAGTATGTGACATGTGTGGTTCTGCATGTGATGAATCCAGTCTCTAATAATTCATTGGCCCTCTGGGGAGTTTCCGGAAAGAGAATTGCTTGATACCCCAGCCAACACTAACTGAATCCCTCCCATGGAGTTTTTGTTTATTCTGACTGCTGGAGGTTTACAATGATCCTTTATTCTTCCTTTCAAGGGGCAACAATATAACCAGCACAGTCTTGTGAGTAAGCAACAGTTTATAGCATCTCTACTCTTTCTGAAGCTCAAGTGCTGAGAAAGAGCAGGGATGCTTGAAACTGTTGCTTGCTTACTCACAAGACTGTGATTGTAACATTACAGCTTAAGGGAAGGATAAAAATTAATTTTATTTGCAGAAATTGCAGTATTTATATTCCATTGACTTGTATACATTAGTCCAGTGATGAGAGTTAGAATACATAATTAATCATGCAGCTCAGCTGTTGGTATGTGTGTATATTTAGTTAGAGACCACACTTGCACAGGACAGTGTGGCTACACATGTACTCGGTTTAAACTTGCTGAAACTGTTTAAATAAGCTCTGTGTGACTAGCTGTAGATTGGAGAATTTCTGTATTGTTCTACGGACATGGTTAAATGACTTGTGGCTCTACGGATATGTCTATGTGACATATGGCTCTATGGATATGGTAATATACCATGTGTTATATGGCTTGAGGTTCTATGGATATGGGAATATGCCATGTGGTTTATACAGTTCTATGGATATGGTTACATGGCATTTGATTCTATGGTTTGGTTTGTGGTTCTATGGATATGGTTATGTGGCATATGGTTCTATGGCTATTTTTACATAACAACTGTTCCTGTCTGATGCATGATCAAGATCTGGATCTGCTACTGTATATCCGTCCACTTCTTAAATCTGCTACAAATCAGGATGCCCATGCAGAAGCTGTTATGGGGTCAGGTCTGTACATGTACTGTATGACTTTGCTTAGCGCACTTAAAGGGTGCCTGTAAAAATGCTGAGGGCACCACTACTGACCTCTTCTGAAAATGTTAGTTCCTTACCTGCAGTACTGAACTAATGTTTAATCACATTCTGGGTCACTGACAGAAAACAAATCTGCAGATGAGGAGTTCTACCTCTGACCCTCTTCGCATTCTTTTTCTGCGTCACTGAAGTCAGAGTATCAACAGGACAGTTGAGCAACTATCAGTGTTTTTTTTAAAAGAAATCAGCAATGGCAGCCTGTATATGTATCTGTAAAGTTTCCTTTAAGTGTCATACACTGCAATTTTACAGGCAACGTTATAGTTTTAAACCACTTTCAACAAGCTTTTGATCACTAAAATGACTAAAATTAATTAATCCAACCTGCCACTAAAAGTCTAACAATCACATAAAATGATCTAAAGTTCTGGAGCTACATTGCTTTGATCCTTGCAGTTATTTTTTAAAATCTGGTGGAAAATTGCTGCAATTGAATGAAATATACAGTGTTTGTGGCCATCGTGTCCTCAGCAGACACTATTAGTTCTTAGTGGTAAAACCGACCCAGCCAACAGCTTTTTATCCAAAAATATGGCCACTTCTTAATCAAAGATATCTTTATTGAAGTCTGGTTCTAAGGATTTGAGTACAATTGCACATTAATTATCTGGTGTCTGTGGGAAGTGCTAAAAATAAGTACAATAGAACAAATATATGTCACATTACCAGAATTTCTGAATCAAATATTGAATGTTTTTAGCAGAAAGGGCTTATCGGGACAAGTAACAGACACCACCCCCAGAAAATTATATATAACAAGATGGATTAAAAAGGACTTTAGAGGTGTCTATGAAGTATTCAAATAACACACCAAATTATAAAATGGGGTAATTCCCCCACACAAAGTTTTATTGTTACAAATCAAGGATAAAATACATAAATGTGTTTCTTAAAAACAATCACAAAGACAACATTCTCTATAAAAAAATGTATCTCCCAGATATATAAGATTCTAATAAATTTCCTGAAACACATAGCATTTACCACCAAAGTACTCAAAATGGACACAAGCCCTTACAATAAACTTATTTTTGGTTGGTTAGTAGGGCACCACTAAGTATTAAGAGACCGCTTTATTGGAGCAGCCAATTCGACATTCACCTACAGTAAATCCATAGGGGAATGCTTGCATGTGCAGTAATATTTGTGGAGAATAGTCCAGTCTCGAAGGAGAAGCATTGGCAGCAGCTTGCAGCATGAAGAGATGAGTCGGGGAACCGCTCATCAGCTGAGATGAATAGGCTTCCGGAAACAGAGCGGGGCACGGAACCGGAAGTGATGTCACACCAATGGATGACCCTGTTGCCTTGATATTGCGTTTCGGAGCACCAATCAGCTCCTTTGTCAAAGCAAATGGTGCTAGTACTTATAGGTGAAGAATGTGGAGCCAACAAGAGGGGCAGGCTGTGCTGACACTAGGGGAAAAAAATGGAAGTGCTGCAGGACTACACAGTGCCCCACATATGAGTCCACACATATTCCATATTCATATATGGGGTGCTGTGTAGTCTTGCAGCACTTCCAGTTTTTTCCTAGTGTTGGCACAGCCTGCCTCTCTTGTTGGCTCCACATCTACTCCACCTATAAGTACTAGCGCTGAACTTCAGACTATTTGGTTTGACAAAGGAGCTAATTGGTGCTCCGAATAGTGTAACCATGGCAACAGGATAGTCCCTCAGTGCAACATCCTTTCCGGTTTCGCATTCCACGTTGGCTCTGGAAGCCGATCCATCTCAGCTGATGAGCAGCTCCCCGGCTCATCTCTTCATGCTGCAAGTTGCTGCCAATTTTTGTTCCTCGAGACTGGACTATCTGCCACAGATATTACTGCACAAACAAGCATTCCGCTATGAATTTATGTGAAAGTTGAATTGGCTGCTCCAATAAAGTTGTCTCTTAATACTGCACTTAGTGGCACCCCTTTTGTTCTATTGTCTTTCAGAGATCCATTCCTGTCTCTGGGCGGAGCTGACTGCATTGTTGCATACTCTTTATTATGGACTTTATAGACTATTATGAATTCTATTAGCCCCCCTTGGACTCTTTGAGGAACAAACTGCTAATATACCTGGAACTGCGCCATATGTTTTGTTTTTATTGGTTGGTAGTTTAATTTGCGTACAATGGGGTTGATTTACTAAAACTGGAGAGTGCAAAATCTGGTGCAGCTCTGCATAGAAACCAGTCGGCTTTCAGTTTTTTTTTTTTTTTTTTGCCAAAGCTTAATTAATCAAGCTGAAGTTAGAAGCTGATTGGCTAAAAATCACTGCTGCACCAGAGTTTGCACGCTCCAGTTTTAGTAAATCAACCCCCATGTCTCAACAGGTTTCACAGGAACTAAAACATGTTTCCTCAGGAGATCAGTGGGAAGAATACAGTATGTAGAGTATATCCAGAACAGTAAACACCCCGGGACCAGGATCACGGCAAAGGTTTTTCCCTCCTACATGTGTAGGGACCACTTCAATGCGGCAAAAGTAAATGCCAGGAACATGTAATGCTGCTTATTTGGGCAGACATAACATTCAAGAGTAACAGGGTTCCCATTTAATAAAAAGGCGTGATTGCCACCAGATGCACCAAGTGTGTCCAATGTTGTCCCTATACTGCCAGAGTGATAACAAGAGAGGCGAATAGCATCCACCAGCCACAAGTATGGAAGCAAAATCTGCCAGCATCCCATCCATTTCCAGGGTTATCCTGGCCTACATTTAATTTTGCTCCATTGGATTGGTCCCTATGCTTGCACATGAGGATGGAACCATTGCCCTGATACTCGGCTTGTGGTGTTGCCCGTTCTGGAGTCAGGTATACTCTGGAAACCGTATTCTTCCCACTGATCACCTGAGGAAACAGGTTTTAGTTCCTGTGAAAAGTGTTGAGACATTGTCCGCAGATTAAACTATCAAACAACCAATTAAAGGCTTATTTATGTAAGGGCTTGTGCCTATTCTCAGTGTTCTCTCTCCAAAGAGGTACAGTATCTCTCTGTAGACACCACAGCATGCGTACTCCCAAACAGAGGACTACACCACATCTCTAAGCTCTGTGCACTGACACCGACCAGTAACAAAGCACAAAAACACAGCTCTCATTCATAGTTGGAATAACAAGAAAGTGCCCATGGGAAATGTAACCCTGCCATGAGCACATTACTGGGACTGTGTGCTCCCCAGCTAAAAGTTGTGGGGAGTGCAGTGAATGAAAAAGTAAAAATGATGATGATGATGAGTTTCGAAAGATAAAATAAATATATAAAAAAATGGTTTAATAAAAAGTAAAGACATTTTGCAAAAGATATTACCAAAACATAGGCATAGGCTATTAAAAAAAACAACGGTTTAATACTACGTTTACTGTTCATTACTGAGATCTTCATTTTCATCTTAGGTTGTAAGCTCTTCTTTTCTAAATATAGCTGCATAACAATGCATACAGTAAGAAACATGATAAAATGCGCTGCTGCTTTGAAAGATTAAACACAGAATTGACATTGTCAACTCATTTAGCCTTATGGATGATTGCGTGCGAGATGGTGAAGGCTGCAGAGAGGCACAGGGTGATGTTACAGCAACCTATATTTACTAAGCATATCATGTTCCAGCAGTTCATCTAGGGACATAAAAAGTGAAATGTCCAGCTGACCCACACCAGTAGTTTTTCTTCAATCACAGTATGTATTACAGCTGCATGCAGCCAGGGATATTTAAAGGAACAAAGAGGAAACCCTTTTAAACTTAATTTACAGGCATGTTTACGGTACCTGAAGCCTTCATCGTTATTATAAACTTCTATAAAGACGTGTGTTTACCACTAATGCACACCCTTTAATCCAGGCTCCTGTAATTGGCTTTCAGGATTTCATTTTACACAGCAGTGAAGAGGATATTCACCCACTGTTCATAGCTTGTTTTTATATATGAGGATGTTAGGACTAAACTACATGGAAGAATGTAATCTTTTATTGCATGCTGGCCAGGGCCCCTGATAAGGAGGTAGCATGGTTCTCCTGTACCAGGCAGGGGCAGCAGGAGAATTGGATGTGGGAAAGAACAGATCCCCTGTGTGTCTGTCCCTGCAACAGCTGAAATCCGGCTTTTCTTCTCCTCTCCCTCCCAGCTTTCAACTGCTGCAGGGACAGACACACCGGGCATCAATTCCTGTAATTTCCCACCATTCACCCTCCCTGTGCACCATCCTCTTCCCCCCGTGCCCACCCCCCTACCCTGCAGCACTGCCGCTTGCCTCGTTATTTCTCTCGCCGGCTCCTGCAGGCACACAGGGTGGGGGATCCTTTTAGGATGGAGAGTGGGGAAGGGGCTGGAAAATATGTTATATTTACCAGCCCCTTCCTTCTGTGAATGAACACAATGAGTGATCGGAAACAATCACTCACTGGGTTAATTCATAACTGACGCATAGTAAGGTGTGTTAACTATTCTTCAGTTTATGAATGACCAGAAGTCTTTGTACAGAGTGCTTACTGTCCATTCGCTGTATAGAGCAGCTAAGGCTGCAGAGAAAGAAATGGATGAATCTATGTCCTCAGTCTCTTTCTCTGTCTCAAACGCCAGACAACAGGGGTCATACCCATGATATTGCACCAACCCCCCCCCCCTGCCCCAAGTAATAATAGTAAACAGTAAAATAATTGAAACGGTGTAAAACTAATTAAAAAAAAATAAAACAATTTAAAATATAATTAAAAAAATATATTAAGGGCTCATTCATGTGGGTTCCCTGGCACATATAGAGTTAATGAGCGGTTTGTTTATGTTGCTGAAGCAGTTTGTTATGAGGAGGCAGTGAACACAGCCACAGGTCCTAATTTGACAGGTATGAAGGTGTGGTTAAGTGGCCCCGAATGCACACTGTGTTCAGGGCCTTACATTTGCATCCACATGACCTGCAGCAGTATTCATAGAGCCACTGTGTCCCCTACAGAGTATAAAGTTATTTTGTGTTTGCTAATATTAATTTTGGTGTATGTGCAGTGAAATTATTGTGTTAATTTCTTCTTGGAAAAGGGGGGGATGTGCACTGTCAGGTAGGCTGTAGGGGGCCTTGTGATTTTTAACAGCAGTACTAATGCTGGCACTTTGAAATCAATATATTTATAAGAATCTATAAAAAAAACTAGCATACAGAAGTGAAATATTAATGCCATTTCACAGTACATCACCTATAGAAACCTGTAAGCCAACCAGTCACATTCATAAAGAAATACACTCCTATATAGCAAAAGGTCCGTACAGACTTTCAAAATTGTTGATGTTGAGCAAGCTTGCTAAACTGAAAGACTGTGATGGACTAGCCAAAAATTGAAATAAATAATAAAAAAAAAAAAACAAGAGATGCACACAAAATTATATTTCCCAGTAGGAGTAATTAGATGTTTGCAGGAATAAGCGTGAGCTCCCCAGTTTAATTACGAGGCTCTCAAAGATCAAGCACATCACAAGTTAGTGCTTCATATTTCTGGATATGCTCGAAGCTCTACTTTTATTAAAATCCTAACAATCAACTTATTTCCAATGCGCCAAAACAGCCCACTCCTTCCTGACACTGAGTTTGTTATGTCAGTCATGTGATGTCACAGACCCTTCCTCTTTTCCCCTGGAAGGCCCTTACTGCTATACTGAATGATGTAATAAAGTGTAAGCGAATAGTACTCTGAGCCCAGGCTTCATCAAGATGCCATCCTAGGGGGTGGGTGTATCCATAATGATCCTGGATTTGGTTAATTTTTGTGTGAATTCACCCAGGTTAATTTTTTTCATACAAAAATAATGCACTGCATGACCTTTGGACCATGGCTATCAAGCTTAAAAGGCCCAGTAAAGTGGTTTTGGAAAAAGGTAAACCTCAGTAGTGGGATTTTAAAGGCAATTGAAAAAACTTTAGAAAGAAGTCTTTATAGAAAAGTACATAAAAAATTCAATTTATTTATACAAAGTTAAAAATAGATAACAATAAAGAACATACATAAAGATAATCACAAAGGTAACATGATCAAAAATTGGCAAGTGAGGTAAACAGTCTGACGCGTTTCAAAAATATGAATAATTATGTTCTTCATCAGGGACAATTTGCCATTTGTGTCACATAGAGTTACCGCACAACATCCAACATCCATATAATCTGTATTAGGCCTTTTCACATGCAGGGGAGCCCCCAGATATTGCAATAATGCATGAATGTTCCAAAAGGATGCTATTAAGCCACCCTGAGGGACTAGGAGATCACCATCTGCAAAGGCATAGGTGTAGAAATCTCCAGAGCTCCTCTAGGACAAAAAATCACTGCAGGGGGGGAAAGAGGTTAGTCCTCCACCCTGCCTGTCATAGCCACCAACAATCAAAGTGTTGTGTGTGGAAGGGGATTATCTTTATGTATGTTCTTTATCTATTTTTAACTTTGTATAAATAAATTGAATTTTTTATGTATTTTTCTATAAAGACTTCTTTCTAAAGGTTTTTCAATTGCCTTTAAAATCCCACTACTGAGGTTTACCTTTTTCCACTTATTTAGGGATGTTGGCAATCTTTTCGCATCAATCTATGGGAGTTTCCTTTTCTCAGTAAAGGGGTTTTTGGATAAGTTAGTTTCCTCTCTACAAAAAGTGGGGGCTGAGAGCAGTCATACTGGCAGTGTATTGAAACAAAATATAAGAACCAATGATATAAAAATCACTTGTTCACGTTGCGCTCAGGATAAACCCCCTCAAAATGAATAAAAACAGCAGCTACTTGTAATTAAGTCCAAAATATAAAATTTTCACCTCAAAAACATATATAATATATAATATAATAAAGGTGGTCATCAGCGCTTAAACAGTAAAATAAAGTGCAAAGAATGAATTAGAAATTCAGTGACACAAGTCCATATGGTACAAGTGCTAGAGAATGTCCATAAAAGAATCATCCAAAGGGTGATAGTCTTTGCACTACACCATGTGTCCTGTAGCCCGCTCCCCGTCAGTATTAAACTCATCAAAAAATATTGCTTTACACTCTCATGTTCAGCAGTAGTACATTACCCACAAAGGGTTAAGCCAATGATCTGCTCCTCTCCACACACAATGGATGATTAGATGTAATCACATGGGGAGAGATAACAAAGAAAAGGCTCCACTAGTGTGATAACATCAAACACACCAATGTTTATTCAAAAACAACCTAAGGGTTGTGGCTGTGTGGTAACTGGTAAGAACATTTTATTACAACAAGAGACGTCTAGGCTGAATTGGCAGGTGCAGCGGCAGTGTGGTGAGATATCGCCTGCTTGACAAGTCACCCCCAATCCTTGTAGAGCTCTGGTTGACATTTAAGCTGATTTTACTTATATCTATTGTACAGTAAGTGCAATGTATGAAGGTTGTTTTTGAATAAACATTGGTGTGTTTGATGTTATTACACTAGTGGAGCCTTTTCTTTGTTATCTCTCCCCATGTGATTGCATCTAATCGTCTATTGTGTGTGGAGAGGAGCAGATCATTGGCTTAACCCTTTGTGGGTAATGTACCACTGCCGAACACGAGAGTGTAAGGCAATATTTTTTGATGAGTTTAATACTGACGGGGAGCGGGCTACAGGACACATGGTGTAGTGTGAAGACTCTATCACCCTTTGGATGATTCTTTTATGGACATTCTCTAGCACTTGCATCATATGGACTTGTGTCACTGAATTTCTATTTCATCCTTTGCACTTTGTTTTCTGTTATTTAAACGCTGCTGATCACCTTTATTATATAGTGTATTGAAACAAACATATTGTCAGTTTTCAAACTGTGCTTTATTTCTGTGTTTTATTTGCCCCCCTTTTAACAGTCCTTTAACCCAAAGCGCAGCTCACTGTACAAATTCAGCAATGCCGAATCTGACTGAACTCCCACACATGTACGGGAGTGACATAATCCCCGCTTGGCCAATGGCACTGGCTGGGAATCGGGACCCAGAAGCCGGACGCTTAAAGATGTCAGTGGCCAGGCAGGGAGTTCAAGGACACTGCATCTCTGGACGTAAGGTGAATATTAATAGGCCACTCCTGATGACATAATTCTGACAAAACGCATAGGGTGGAGCATCTGGCGTCACCGTGTCACTTCCGGATCCAGACTGTGGAACGCATAGTTTCCCAGATATATTACTTTACATGCCTGAACACTTCTTGTTAAATGTAAGTGCATTTTAGCTTGTCTTAAATAAACTTCTTTATATGGATTCACACTATGGGACTTGACTATGTCCGTTTACCTCCTGTTTGAGTGCACAGAGAGAGAAGAAAGTGGAGTAAAAGGGGTAGTATACCTAAACAGAGGAGACTGCTCTGTGATATCTGAATGCTCTCTTGCTCCTGAGACAGTAGAACCTTCTGGTGAGTGCAGACCTGGAGGGGGAGCACTAGTGGAGATACCGGTTCACTGATTGCTATGAGCACAGGTAACATGTCCAGCATGGGATTGCACACATTTATGGACTTATGAATTGTTTTATGAATTAAGCTATTGTGCCATTAAGAATTTCATTCACACAGGATTTCTTGACATTTTGGGCACTTAGCACCTTGTTTTACAGTATTCATGATTATGAGATTAGGTTTTTTGCACTTAGCACTTTATTGTATAATCGTGTTTTTTCTAAATGTCTAATCTATTTACATGAAATGGAATTTCTGACAGTTCATTAGTTTTGAGAAACATTCACACATTTAAAAACTGCTGGTGTTTTATGCTTATAATTTAACTTTTAAAGGGACAGTCACATATTAATTTATCACAGCATATTTTGCCTTATCATTGCACTTTCTCTCCCCCCAGAGTTCTTACACCAGCCAGGAGATTGAGACACCTTTACCATTATTACCTCCCCTGACCTTGGGTACTATCTAGTTATTGGAAACCACTGCAGCAGCACTATACTCACTTTATTCTCTTTACTAGGGTGAGTATTGTTCCGCTTTAACTTTAATTTCTTGATTTGAGGGCAGCAATCACTTGTAGTTACTGTCCCATCCATAGCAATTTTTTAAAAAAGGAAGGTGATATTTTGTGGTTTTATATTTTTCTCGATGTATATTTTTTTTATTTTATATTAATCAGGTCATTTTTAGGTTTGGGGTGCTCAGAGCCCAGTATTCACTTTTTTTTACTGCCCATCTGTTTTTGCAGCTGTTTTTTTCTTAGCAACACGCTGTTGATCGCTTAAAAGAAAACAACCAAGTGCAAAAACAGAGTGCACTTAAACCACGCCACAATTTTTCACTCACATTCACTGCACTCCTCTTTCCTCATAGTAAAAAAAAAAGATTTGATAGATACTGGTTAGGGCCAATATACTGTTTAAAACTGTCTGCTACTAAAAGCTGAAAAAATAGTACAGATCGAAATTTAATTTCTGCCTTACAGGTAGAATATGTCCAATACAGACTTCTAGATGATAGTAGATTGTTCAGCTGACAGGTTCTTGCACGCTGCCCATCTGCACTAGACACTATTATCAGTAAGCAGCACTTTTTTGTGAATTTATTAAAAAATTCAGACAGTGCTCTGTTACTGTACCAAATTCAAATGATTATAAGTAGGACATTCCTTCTGCATATGTCATATCAGGAAAGGGGCACAACAAGGCAAATGTCTCCAAGGATATTAAAGTATTAATAAACCCAAAACCTGAATTCACTATATCTGGTCTCCCACAGTACACAGAACATGGAGATGCAGTTATTTTAGTAAATATAAACTGCTAAATACCTTTTCTCATCAGCAGTATATAGCAGTCATGTGACTTCTATCAGTGTCCGGCCGAGCACTGGTTAAAGCTTGTAGGAGGAGTTTTCATTCTGCTCTGACTGTCTTATGGGGCTGGATGACCCCTAACTTTCTGTCTAGACAGTGCTGATTGGCCCAGTGCTGATCACATGCACCCCCCCAAAAAAAAAAGCTCTCTAGTATTATACACCAAACTGAGCATGTGCAGATGGTCTTAAAGCTTTTTGACACAATGCAGAGGATTAACCCCTTAGGTTCCACAGTGAGTATAACAAGCATGCTTAACTTCTTACTGATTTACTGTTGTGGGTTTAGTAACACTTTAATTATGAGATATGTTTTAGGTAGCTGTTAATTATCAGGACACAAATGTTCTTTGTGATTGATCAGAATGTGTTCAGATACAGAATGGTTAGGATGATGAATCCAGGGGTATGACGTGAAACGTCAGACGGCTGAGGGGAAGGGAGGAGCAACGGGCGTGCCGTCCAGCTGAAGCTCTGACGGACCTCCTCTCCCCTCCTCAGAGCGGGATGACCGGACGAGACGCCTAGCGAGGAGCCACGGGTTCAGCGCACAGCATGACGGCTTGCTGAGAGCCGGTGGGCCCCCCGCTGGAGAAAGACAGCATACGGATGAAGCGACAGTCTCCGCTGCCGGTTCAGTGAGCTCCGCTCTCCCCTCCCGCTCTCCTTCCCTCACCCCCCCTGCATACAACATCAGCTGCATCCCAAACATACAGACGCGGAAGGAAGCAAGCGTCAGAAGCTAGGAGCCTCACTACGGGAGTGACTAGGAAACAGCTGAGCACTGCCTGGAATGGTGACAGGGAGGTGTACATGGTGGTGGTAAGAGACAACCAATACTTAATAAAGCAAAAGGTAAGAACTGCCTTAGAGATAATGCTGGGTGAACTAAGCCTGTAGCTATCCTGGGAGAAACACCTGCAAGAGAGTATCTTTTAATACGGTAATTGGCTGGAGGGAAAAGAGGTTTCTTTATACCATGTCGTACATCTCTCCTGCATAATTATATCTAAACCTAATACAAAGCGCAACATTGTCAAGGGGGGCTGCGGTGGAGCTGCTGAGATTTTGGGGTGAAGCAGTGGACTGTTATTTTGGTTCTCTTTTCCTGTATCGGTTACATATCAATGCATATTACAGGACTGTGATACCTTCAAGTATGTATTTTCAATGTTTAGTGTACCTATAAGGCGGGCATAGTTTGGTGGGAAATATACCCAGGAGCCCTCCGCACTAGCCCCGCATGTAGGCACGATCTCAGCCCAGAGATACAAGGCTTACCCACCGTATCAACTTACATCACTTCTATATCAGCACCCGGACTTTAAATACAACTTTCCTGACCCCCCAAAAAAAAAAAAAAAAAAAAAAGGGGAAATTAGGAGACTTACCTGCCACGGTCAACAACGGTCTTAGTGTCAAACTCGGGAGGATTGGTTATCGAAATCAGAAATTATGAGCCGCAGCTCTTCTAAAGCTGGGAGGGGGGGACCACCAAAAACCCCAAAAGATAATCTAGCCGGGAGTAATCCCGCCAGTACTATCAAGCAATACATGGTTAAAGGGGAGAGTCCGGTGAGTTCGCATTTAGAGTCGCATAAGGCAATCCTGGCGGATAATAAGAAGGGACGAGGTGAGAGGGAGGACCTGACCCCAGACCATTCCAGAGATGAGCCACTGACCGATGACACGTCAGAAGCGTCTAGAAGCTGTGAACATAGCCATGATTCACAGCTTCCCTCGAAGGGAGACCTAGCAGAAATGTTTAAAGCCCTTGAATCATCAATTAAGGCGGAGATCACTCTTTTAAGGTCTGATCTAGGTAACCTCCTGACAAGAGTGGAAGAGGCTGAGGATAAGCTTGATAGGCAAGGGCGGGAGATCTCCGGACTAAAAGAACAACTTAAAACAACTCAACAAAACCAGATAAAAGCCTGCTATAGACTGGAAGATCAGGAAAATAGAGATCGCAGACAAAATCTGAGACTCAGAGGGATCCCAGAAAATAGGGGTGAAGATCTGAGGCAGACGGTGGCGACTATCTTTGGTCCACTCCTGGGGCTAGGAAGAGAAGACTTCCCAAAAATTGAGCGGGTACACCGGGTAGGCAGGTTAGACACCAGATCGACTGAAAGAAGCCGAGATGTAATCGTGAGGTTTAGATTCTACGAAGACAAGGAAAATATCTGGTATAAAATCAAGGGTCATACCCCACTGCAGTTTCAGGAAGCAAGAGTACATGTTTTTTCTGACCTAGCCAAAGGTACACTGGCAAGAAGACGACACTTAAAACCCCTTTTAGAGCTCATGGTGAACCAAAATATCAAATATACATGGGGATTCCCAGCCTGTCTGGTGGGCACGAGAGACGGGAGAACCGCAATACTTAGATTTCCAGGAGAATTAGATGAGTTCTGCGAGAAACTGGGGCTACAGGCGCCACCAACATTGGACTGGTCCATGGAACGATGGATTGAACTGAGCATGGGTTGAGGGAATTTCCTGGCGGGAGGGGACAGAGGGGAGGAGGAGTAAAAGGTCATGCAGGGTAACAAAGCTTGTTGTTAGGGCAGACACAAACCCAGAGATGGCACGCCTAAAACTTCACCTTCAGAGGAGGAGACCAATGGTGGGCCACAACGATTGTGACCCTCAATGGTCCAAGGGTTCGTTAGGGACCAAACGGGGAGACGGGAGGAAAGGGGGTGAACAGAGGGAGGGCACTGGGGGGGAGGGGGGGGGATGGAGGGGGGTGGGAGGAACCGGTGGGGGGGAAGGGGGGAGGATGGGGGGGGTGGGCGGATTTGGAGGGGGGGTGGGGGGGGTTTGGTGAGGGGGCATTTGTGGGTTAGTGGGGTAGGCTTAACTTTAACCCCAAAAAAAAGAGGGTACTCTCCAGGGTCTAATGAAAAGGGGTATTCCGAGAGGCTTTAAAAAGAGGCGATGGCAACAATAAAATTTACAAGTTATAATGTTAAAGGCTTAAATTCACTTAAGAAAAGACTTAATATCTTCAATGAGTTAAAATTACTGGGGCCAGACGTGGTGTTCCTTCAGGAGACACATATTTCACTTCAATCGAGACTTAGATTGTTTTCTGGGGAATACCCGGTCTGGTTTCAAGGAGACACCATCTCAAATAGGTCACGGGGAGTAGCTATTGGCTTTGCAAAGAATACAAGGTTTGAGCTGGAGGAAAGATTAGTAGATCCAGAGGGAAGGTTTTTATGCCTAAGAGGTAGATTAAATGAGGAAAAATATACGCTAGCCAACATCTACGCTCCCAATAAAAATCCGCTGAAGTACTTGGCTAACATATTGGGGAAAATAATGGAGTTCAGGAGAGGACATCTGATTTTGATGGGGGACTTTAATTTTTGCTTTAACCCGAGTATCGACAGCACGGCCCGCCCCCAGAGGAAGGATTGTACTTACTTAAAGAAGTTAAAGCAAAGGCTCTCCTTCTGGCACCTAGTGGACATCTGGAGGGTTCAACATCCACAGAAAAAAGATTATACGTTTTTCTCCCCTGTACATGGGTCTTATTCGCGGATTGACTGGGGGTTAATCGAGCACAGGGATATTGATAGGGTTAAGGGATCCACGATAGGAAACATAACCTACTCAGACCATGCTCCCATGACCATAGAAATGATGTCCGAAAAGGAACAAGCCGCGAGGGGACAATGGAGATTAAACGAGGAGCTGATAAGTGATGTCGAGGGGTATAACAGAATTAGACAGGAATTGGAGAACTTTTTCGAGATTAATGACACAGGAGAGACCTCGGAGGCCATACTATGGGAGTCTCATAAAGCCTATGTGAGAGGAGTGTTTATTGAAATGGGTACGAGGAGGAAAAAGAACAGACAGGAAAAAATTAAAAAATTAACTGACGAGCTCACGGAATTAGAACAAATACATAAAAAAATTTCCGATCAGCGACCCCAAGAGATACATCATCGGTTGGTCATTAAAAGATCTGAGCTAAAAACGCTACTGGAACAGGAGCCTAGAACATTACGAAATAAGATGGCCTGGGAAAGATATAGATGGGATAATAAACCCAGTAAGCTGTTAGCAAAAAGGGTACAAAAGGAAAAAACTAGGAATTTCATAGAAAAAATTCAAACTAAAGAGGGTCATTTTGAGTATTCAACTAAGAAGGTGGCAGAGACTTTTAGAGATTATTACAAGGAGATTTATTCAGCTCCTAAGCAAGACACCCCCTCCATAAATAAGATACTAAGAAATAATAACTATATTAAAAAGGCGGCGCTCCCCAAGATATCTGAGGAAGATAGAGAACTGTTAGAAAGACCAATCTCTGAAGATGAAATTAACAAAGCTTTGGCAGGAATGGCAATTGGGAAAAGCCCTGGCCCAGACGGCCTAACAATACTCTATTATAAAACATATAAAGAGGTCTTAGTACCAAGGCTATGTCGCTATTTAAATGGGTTGGGCGATAGATTTGAGATGAACAGAGACGCACTGAAGGCATCCATAACAACAATATTGAAAGAAGGGAAAGATAAATCACTGTGCTCGAGCTATCGCCCAATATCCCTCTTGAATAACGATACCAAAATCCTCGCAAAAGTCTTGGCAGAAAGACTGAAGGATTATATGAACCTCTTAGTCGATCCAGACCAGGCGGGGTTCGTCCCTGAAAGGGAGGGAAAGGACAATGGGATTAGAGCCCTTCTCCTGACCGGGAAAATGGGGGAGGATGGACTCCCAGGACTACTCCTGTCTATTGATGCCGAAAAGGCCTTTGACAGGGTAGACTGGGGGTTCATGTTTCAGACATTGGAGGCAGTGGGTCTGGGCCCTAAAATGATCAGTAAGATAAAGTCTCTATACCATCATCCAACCGCGGTAATCAAAGTCAATGGCACTGTTTCTCAACCCTTTGAGATGGAGAGGGGCACGAGACAGGGTTGTCCCCTGTCTCCGCTACTCTTTGTCTTAGCCATGGAACCCTTTTTGGCCTCAATTCGAAGAGACCCTGATATTCGAGGAGTTGTGGTAAATGGCGAGGAGCACAAAGTCGCAGCATACGCGGATGATGTGCTATTTTTTATAACCGATCCCACCGCGACGATGCCAAACATATTAAAAGCAATAAGGAAATACGGAGAGGTATCCAATTTTCAAATAAATATGAACAAATCAGAAATATTAAATATAAATATAAGTAAGGTAGGGATAGAAACTCTAAAAAAAGAATTTAGTTTTAAATGGACCAAAGAACTAAAATATCTGGGTATAAAACTAACTAATTCAACCAAGAAGACGTTTAACACCAACTATATGCCCCTACTAGACTCAGTAAGATCAGAATGTAATAGACTTTATTGCAAAGCCCTGTCCTGGATCGGTCGCATCAACGTCATTAAAATGGTTTTATTACCCAAGATTACGTACCTCTTTCAGATGCTACCAGTCCCACTGCCTCAATACTATCTGAGGATGCTTAGGAAAATTCTCATGACCTTTATCTGGAAAAAGAAAAAACCGCGAGTCTCATTTCAGACATTAAAACTAAGGAAAGTGGAGGGGGGCCTGGCTGTCCCCGATGTGCAGGTGTATTATAAAGCCGTAGTTCTATCCAGGATTGTAGAATGGGTGACAAGAAGCAAACGGAAAAAATGGGTGAAATTAGAAGCAGATTTAAGTAAAACACAATTAGGCACTATAGTTTGGAACCCCCCACACATTAGACCACTGGCAGATAGTACACATATTATAACTAGAAATGTTTTCAAAATTTGGGACGGGGTTTACAAGAAGATGAATGGGAAGTATAATTCACCTTTGATCACTTTAATAGACAACACATTGTTCACACCAGGAATGCAGAGTATAGGAGGAAACGAAGCATTTTGGGGGAAAACACAATTGAGAGAAGTCACGAATCAAGGAGAAATCTTGTCTCTTCAACAGCTCACACACGGTAGGACCCCACGGGGCTTAGATGGATGGCGATATCTCCAATTAAAACATTTTATGAAAAAGCTCCCGCAGCCAATCAGGTCGGGAGAGCAACTAACAGATTTTGAAAAACTGTGTGATAAGGAGGCGCCAAGAAATATAGTCTCCCAGATTTGTAAAATCCTGTTGGCCTCAGAAAAATTGGAGTTACCGCCATATATAGTTAAATGGGAGAAGGATTTAGGCACTAAAAAGGACACTGACACAATTAAAAGAATCTTTAAAATAAGCGCCAATTCAAAAATAGATTCTCGAACGGCCGAAATGAATTTCAAATGCCTTAGTAGAAGCTACCTGACCCCTGAGATATTAAGTAAATATCAAAATGGGCCAGCCACCTGCTGGCGAGGCTGCCAGGCTATTGGAACAATGGGACATCTGTGGTGGGGCTGCCCTACAATCCGAAGCTACTGGGGCAAAATATTGCCTCTTATTAAGGAAATTACAGGAATACAGGTAGCAGATGACCCCTGGGAGGTTCTGTTCCTCGGGGGGCCAAGAGACCCAAACAACTGCAAACAGTCCTTAGTTCCACTGCTCCTGAATGCGGCAAAACGAACGATCCCAAGGAACTGGCAGAAGAGGGAAAGTCCTGAGCTATGGGAGTGGTTTGACGCAATTGAGGAGAGCTGTAATATGGAGACACTGGGGAGTAGATTGGAGGACTTAAGGAGTAAGAGTCCGGGCAGGTGGGACGGTTGGAAAAAATTAAAAAAAACTTGGAACTACGCCAAAGAGATCCAACTCTTAGCTTAATAAACGAATTGGGGGAAAAAAAAAAAAAAAAGAGTGGTTAACCCGGAACTAGACCCTGGAGAGGGGGTATGGGTGGGTTGGGGGGGTAGGTGGGTGGGTTGGGGTATTCTCTAGTAGATCTCAAGACCTTATCACATTTGAGGGACACTAGACATTAGAGATGGAGTAAATCCACTAGCCTTGGGCTCTTTGTGGCCCTCATTGCTTTTATACACTTTTTGTTATGGCAAATAGTCACGAATGATGAGACAAACGAGAGAGGGACAGTTATGGAAATGAACTGCAAAGTTGATTTACACCTCTCGTTATGGTCGACTGATGTGAAAAAAAAAAAAAAAAAAAAAAAAAGGATGATGAATCCAGTGACTATGACCGAATCAAGTCATATGGCATGGTCTGTCATACCTGCTCGTGTATGTGAAGGGCCCCTAAAGATAATGTAGTAAGACATATTTTTTGCCCCTCTTTTCTGTGTATTTGTTCTTGTGAAATGAAACCTGATGACAATTGCCATGTGTGTTATATAGCTGGCCATTGACATTAGAGGGTGGTTTGGTACACTATTTCTTTACACTGGAAAACAGTATATGATGTTTTGGATAGGCTGATAACCCTCGTTAATAGATCCCCCCCCTAATCTTTTGAGTGAGGGTGACTGCTGAAGACTGAAGGTGCCTTTAGACATCATCATGATTGTTACCCAACATCAGATAATAATATAGTCTGCATTAACACAACAAACACAAAATATCTTCAAATTTCATTTTTTCCCATTTTCTATTCAAAGAAGTATTAAGAAAGTCACATAATTGCAGTATACATTGTAATTTCACCTGCGGGTCTGAAATCTGTCAACAGACTACATGCGGTTATACATGTAGGCTAATGGTTTAAAATCCTATCTCAGAGTCAAGCCAAATGACACGATGTACTTTGTGAATTTTTTTAATATTGTTTATTTAAGAACAGGATTTACAGGAAAAAAATGCTGGCTGCTTGCTTCATATCCTTTAGTTATCAAATATAATACTGACACTTTGGGGAATAAGAGTGTGTCTGTGTGCTCTGTTGTGTGTCCTATGCATGTTTCCGACTTTTGGTGCACCATTGTGTTATCCTCCTTATATGGGTATTGAACAAGGACAGGATGATCTTCAAAAAAAAAAAAAGAGAGAGATCCACTTGCCCACTAGACAGTGGTTGTCATTAGCTGACATGTCGTCCCATGTTTCATGTTGTTTTTATCTTGCAAAGAATGTTGAAGTCTCCCTGTGATTATGGAAGTAAATCAGGAAATGGATATACAAACTTCTAAGCTGGTTTATAGATCGTCATATAGAGCGCGTACTGAGGGCTAATCTGCTTGAAATTAAAAATGTTAGTTCCTTAATGTGCCCATACAGTTATCTAGTCTCCTAAGCTAGGCAGCATGATGTTCACTAGATACTGTATCTTCGAATGAAAAATCCTAACCTTCCTTACCTGAGCCGAATTTCAGAATCACTCTGCAGGCTTTAAAGTAAGATGTTCGTTGACTGTGTATACTGAAATATGTGCCCATCTTCATTTTCCGGTCTACACAATATTAGCAAACTATATTTAAAATTGCGCAGTCTGTCAGGTGATTAGCCTGTGTGTGGGCACATGTCTTGTGAATTTAGTCCTCTGAATAATAAGCCTGCCTCACAGAAATTCTATTGGAATATAATATGTGAGTGAATAGCCTAAGGAGGTGTGACATGCTTGACTATATCTGGTAGTGTGCTGATGCTGTGTATAAGTAGTTAGTCAATGGCATGTGCAGTATTATTAGTTACATGTAACAGGCTGCTCCTGAGCAAGTTCTCCCTAATGTCATTGTTATTAATGTCTGCTATTGGGGACTGTCCCTGGCAATAGAGTAAGAAAACCCAATAACCTGAGTTATGAAGATTTGTTTCCCTGGCCAACCAATGAGAGGTTTATTGCCAGTGGTGCATGCTGGGGATGGGCACACATATTTGAGTGTGACCTTGTAAAGCTCCTTTGCTCCCAGGCTTAGTCTGGAGAGTAAGTATGTGCCGCTCTTTTTGATCTCCCACGCCTGCTGCCTAGATAGGGTAGGCATGGAGCTTCCTGCTGAGTTGCTGGAGATACTTTCAGGAGAATAGAAACAGGAATGTGATTACCTGGATTGGATCAACAAGCTGGGTTGAAGCTGCTGCTGTGCCCCAGTCTTTATTCCTGAGTTTATTGGTCCTATAACAAACTTTTAAACCTTCTTAAATTTATTGGTGCTCAATTTTTTCAACCCCACAAAGAGAAAAAAATTCCACCCTGAGTTGAAATTCTAGCCTACAAAGCCATCTGGGTGTCCCTAACCACCAGGCAGTAAGGGGGTGCTACATTTTTTGGCGTCCAACCTTGGGGTCTGACAAGACATAAATCAGCCAGCCAGCAGCAGTGCTGAAAGAGCTGAACCTGCCCCATGGGTTCATTCATATACAAATTTAGAGACCCATGTATAAGTAAATTCCACGGCTAATATATATGCACATCCTGTGTCTCATTTATTCATTGAACAAAAATCGGAGCTGTCCCGACAAATCTGGAACAGTTGGTAAGTGTGATGAACAGACACATACGGTAGTTTGGAATGTAATGATCACAGCACACTTATTATTGACTATGAGTGTACAACAAAAACATCAGTAAAAAAAAAAATATGTACTTTTTAACTACAGCTTTTAATTTTTATATGTCACTAGGCTATAATTTGTACCAATCTGCACAAATCACAAAAGAATTACTTTATTTACACTTTCATATTTGCTGCATTAGGGGGGCAGGGTGGAATCCAGATTTTGTGCTTTAATTTGCTAACAAGAATATAACAAACCCAGAGTTGACTACCGTCATTTCCCGGTAGTGTCAGAGCTTGCCTGCTCTCTTTTGCCTCATGCAGCCCAACATAGACATAGGCCAATGGCAATGTGATTGTGATTTCACAATAACGTGATTTCGGTTTGGTTATTCTTTGTTAATTTATGTATATGGGAAGAGGTCCCAGCATGTTACATGTTATCAAAAGTCGATACCCCTTCAAATTCCAGACTCTTCCTTCTATTTATAAGTTATAGTCAGCCAGTCACACACCTTGGATTACAAGTGTTGTGTGTGTGTGTCTCTCTCTCTCTCTAGGAAACCCAGAAAATATGTTCCTAATATAATAAGTGGTCCATTCGTATATTTACTGAACTATAGGAAATCTATTGGTATCCTTAAATACATTAAAAAAACACATCACGTATTTCTTAAAAGATTTGATGAAAGAAATTAAAGGTAACTTTTAGTGCTATTTCATTGCCCCCTCTCGGCCCTGCAGGCTGTACTGAACATTTAATGTGTGGTCTCAGAAACTCATGCCACAAATCCAATCCTCATCCTCATGCCCATGTTACAGAACAGAGCGGAGAAAAGAAATGAAATGAGCAGCTGAAAATTAAACATTCTTTAACAAAATTGAGTCAGTAAAGGTGATCTAACCCCTTAAGCTCACCTAAATATTTAATGTGTTGTTGAGATTTTAAAGATGTGATTTATATATACATTGTTAAAGTGATCCTGTGAGCTTTTAACTGGTATGGGTAAGGCAATCTTTTATATAAATGTGATTTGTTTCTGTACAGGATTGTCAAAGTGACATTATCCTCCATATACTGATTTATTCTACCGCAATTAAAAATCTCAAACTTGTTTTTCTCATTCAAATGTACTGCTCAAGAAAAAAAAGTGCACTTGGAAAGTGAAACAGAACATATGAATTGTTGAAAGTATGAACCTACTATACAGTATGTAAATATGTACAGAATATTAATCTCGAAGTGCAATGATGCATTGTGTACTATTTTTGCTTTATTATAAAAAAAAACATATAAAAAGAATAACACCACAAGGCCATCCATGCTAAGTGTTCTTTGTGTTGTCGTAATATAAACAAACCACTTGCTATGTGTGGTGTTCTATCCTAATTTGCAATTGAATGCACCTGTTCAGTTTTAATGAATGTGTCATTTAATAAATATCACCACCCCCCCTTCAGCCCAGAGTGCAGCCTGTCATGCACAATAATCTCTCTTGCCATTCCAGCAATATTCATTTGGAGGTCTTACTTGTCATTGAACCCCATTTATTATTATAGGTGAGCTGTATTCAAACAAGCAAATGGAATATGACTCATCTATAATATTGAAAGCAAAAGTTGCACATGTATGCACTGCAAAAAGTGCAGCCGGCAGAGACATTCTAACATGAAAGGCTGTTTGATGAGTGCAAAGTGAAGACAGCTGGAATGATGTGCTAAGATGCGGTCAGGGAGGTGGTGGTTAATGACACATATATTAAAAGTTATTTTGATCTTTTGAAAGATTATATCCCAATGTAAACAAAAATTCCTTTCTACAATTTCTTCTTTTTTAATTTTTCTTTTAAAAGGCAGAGAAATATTTTTTTTTTTTTTCATCATTCCCTATAAGAAAAAATAATTATCTGTAATAAAGTAAAAAAAAAAAGAAAAAGTTACTTTTATGTGTCAGACAACAACTTATTCTTTTGTTCTAACATTGCACTGATCATATATAGCTTCAATAACTTGAGTCATTGTGTTCTTATTTCTATATTTTTCTCGTCTGGAGTTTTATTTTTAGTAGTCATAATTTTTTTCCAATATCTTCAGTCAATAATAATAATCAGTATCATTTGTTTTTTGGGGACATAGCACAGGAAAACTGAAAATCTTCTCTTGTGTTTTGTAATTGCCCACTGTGTTTCTGTGTATTGACCACAGACAAATATTGTATTTTGGGGTTTCCAAGCTTTGGCAACCTGGTGGCCTGGCATGTTATTTTCTTCAACTTCTATATCCTTCTTTTTCTTGAAACCTTTGTTTTAATGATCAATAGGGATGAGCCGAACACCCCCCTGTTCGGTTCGCACCAGAACATGCGAACAGGAAAAAAGTTCGTTCGAACATGCGAACACCGTTAAAGTCTATGGGACACGAACATGAATAATCAAAAGTGCTAATTTTAAAGGCTTATATGCAAGTTATTGTCATAAAAAGTGTTTGGGGACCTGGGTCCTGCCCCAGGGGACATGGATCAATGCAAAAAAAAGTTTTAAAAACGGCCGTTTTTTCAGGAGCAGTGATTTTAATAATGCTTAAAGTCAAACAATAAAAGTGTAATATCCCTTTAAATTTCGTACCTGGGGGGTGTCTATAGTATGCCTGTAAAGGGGCGCATGTTTCCTGTGTTTAGAACAGTCTGACAGCAAAATGACATTTTGAAGGAAAAAACTCATTTAAAACTACTCGCGGCTATTGCATTGCCGATAATACACATAGAAGTTCATTGATAAAAACGGCATGGGAATTCCCCAAAGGGGAACCCCGAACCAAAATTAAAAAAAAAAAATGACGTGGGAGTCCTCCTAAATTCCATACCAGGCCCTTCAGGTCTGGTATGGATATTAAGGGGAACCCCGGCCAAAAAAAAAAAAAAAAAAAACGGCGTGGGGCCCCCCCAAAAATCCATACCAGACCCTTATCCGAGCACGCAACCTGGCAGGCCGCAGGAAAAGAGGGGGGGACGAGAGTGCGGCCCCCTCTCCCTCCTGAACCGTACCAGGCCACATGCCCTCAACATTGGGAGGGTGCTTTGGGGTAGCCCCCCAAAACACCTTGTCCCCATGTTGATGAGGACAAGGGCCTCATCCCCACAACCCTGGCCGGTGGTTGTGGGGGTCTGCGGGCGGGGGGCTTATCGGAATCTGGAAGCCCCCTTTAACAAGGTGACCCCCAGATCCCGGCCCCCCCCGTGTGAAATGGTAAGGGGGTACATAAGTACCCCTACCATTTCACGAAAAAAGTGTCAAAAATGTTAAAAATGACAAGAGACAGTTTTTGACAATTCCTTTATTTAAATGCTTCTTCTTTCTTCTATCTTCCTTCATCTTCTGGTTCTTCTGGTTCTTCTGGCTCTTCCTCCGGCATTCTCGTCCAGCATCTCCTCCGCGGCGTCTTCTGTCTTCTTCTCCTCGGGCCGCTCCGCACCCATGGCATGGGGGGGAGGCTCCCGCTCTTCTCTTCTTCTTTTCTTCTCTTCTTCTCTTCTTCTTTTCTTCTCCGGGCCGCTCCGCAATCCATGCTGGCATGGAGGGAGGCTCCCGCTGTGTGACGGCGCTCCTCGTCTGACAGTTCTTAAATAACGGGGGGGCGGGGCCACCCGGTGACCCCGCCCCCCTCTGACGCACGGTGACTTGACGGGACTTCCCTGTGGCATTCCCCGTGACGTCACAGGGAAGTCCCGTCAAGTCACCGTGCGTCAGAGGGGGGCGGGGTCACCGGGTGGCCCCGCCCCCCCGTTATTTAAGAACTGTCAGACGAGGAGCGCCGTCACACAGCGGGAGCCTCCCTCCATGCCAGCATGGATTGCGGAGCGGCCCGGAGAAGAAAATGAAGAAGAGAAGAAGAAAAGAAGAAAAGAAGAAGAGAAGAGCGGGAGCCTCCCCCCCATGCCATGGGTGCGGAGCGGCCCGAGGAGAAGAAGATAGAAGACGCCGCGGAGGAGATGCTGGACGAGAACGCCGGAGGAAGAACCAGAAGAGCCAGAAGAACCAGAAGATGAAGGAAGATAGAAGAAAGATAGAAGAAGCATTTAAATAAAGGAATTGTCAAAAACTGTCTCTTGTCATTTTTAACATTTTTGACACTTTTTTCGTGAAATGGTAGGGGTACTTATGTACCCCCTTACCATTTCACACAGGGGGGGGCCGGGATCTGGGGGTCACCTTGTTAAAGGGGGCTTCCAGATTCCGATAAGCCCCCCGCCCGCAGACCCCCACAACCACCGGCCAGGGTTGTGGGGATGAGGCCCTTGTCCTCATCAACATGGGGACAAGGTGTTTTGGGGGGCTACCCCAAAGCACCCTCCCAATGTTGAGGGCATGTGGCCTGGTACGGTTCAGGAGGGAGGGGGGGCCGCACTCTCGTCCCCCCCTCTTTTCCTGCGGCCTGCCAGGTTGCGTGCTCGGATAAGGGTCTGGTATGGATTTTTGGGGGGATCCCACGCCGTTTTTTTTTTTTTTTTTTTTGGCGCGGGGTTCCCCTTAAAATCCATACCAGACCTGAAGGGTCTGGTATGGAATTTAGGGGGACCCCCACGTCATTTTTTTTTTTTTAATTTTGGTTCGAGGTTCCCCTTTGGGGAATTCCCATGCCGTTTTTTTATCAATGAACTTCTATGTGTATTGTCGGCAATGCAATAGCCGCGGGTAGTTTTAAATGAGTTTTTTCCTTCAAAATGTCATTTTGCTGTCAGACTGTTCTAAACACAGGAAACATGCGCCCCTTTACAGGCACACTATAGACACCCCCAGGTACGAAATTTAAAGGGATATTACACTTTTATTGATTGACTTTAAGCATTATTAAAATCACTGCTCCTGAAAAAACGGCCGTTTTTAAAATTTTTTTTTGCATTGATCCATGTCCCCTGGGGCAGGACCCAGGTCCCCAAACACTTTTTATGACAATAACTTGCATATTAGCCTTTAAAATTAGCACTTTTGATTTCTCCCATAGACTTTTAAAGGGTGTTCCGCGGCATTCGAATTTGCCGCGAACACCCCAAATTGTTCGCTGTTCGGTTAACTTGCGAACAGCCAATGTTCGAGTCGAACATGAGTTCGACTCGAACTCGAAGCTCATCCCTAATGATCAACATGTTTTCTTCCTCATCTTTGCTTTGCCGTTTGTATAAATGTAGCAGTGCGCCCATAGGAGCTGCTGAGCGTAGTGGTCCACCTGTCACCCTGCTCAGCCCGGCGTTCACTCCTCAGTCACTCTCAGGCAGAAAACATGTGCTTGTTTTTGTCATATTTATTAGGGAATTTAACTTGGATGGGGTAAGGGAAATATGGGATGCCCAGTGAATTGTATATCACTCAATTGGTAGATTGTATATTAATCAATTGGCAGATTTTATATCAATTAATTGCCTTTTGCAGGCAGGGTCCGTGTGCCCCTATGATGTAGCAAGAAATTAAAAGTCTTTAGTGCTAGCTATTCTACTGGTGGACTACTGCTCCTAGGCAGCCCTCTTCAGGCCCTGCCAGCCCTCCTGGCTGCAGCTGCCTGACTCCACCTCCCTTGACATTGCAGTCCTCACTACTGGCTCTAAACCAATCTCTGACTGCATGTTCCCAGTCCTCTCAGGCATGCCTCCCCAGTCCTCCTGACTGCACATGTCACTTACCAGCCCTCCTGGCTGCAACCGGTGGTTCCCTCCTGAAGACTTGTCCGACAGTACTAGCTCCTGCTGTCCTCTTTTGCTCCTCCTGTGCCTCCTGGTCAGAGCCTCCACGATTTCCTGGAGGGCTCCGACCTGCCCCCGAGCCCAGGCCCAAGTTTACCCCCCCCCCCAGGCTGGGGAGCTTCCTCAACTCAAAGGCCCCGACAGCCTAGTACTTCATCTTCAGTTCTTCCACCCGACAACTCCTCCCCACCTGGACTGACTCTAGGTATTTAAGGAGACCTGCCCCCTGCCAATCCAAGTTGGGGTTTGGTTAGGGCTCCTTAGAACACCCCACATATATATATATATATATATATATATATATATATATATATATATATATATATATATATATATATATATATATATATATATATATATATATATATATATATATATATATATATATATATATATTTTTTTTTTTTTTTTCCTTTTTAGATGCTGTGAATTACTGCAATGCATATGTAAATAATTAATTGTAAAAGGGGAATGGGAAATGTTGGGACTTTAACCCTTTCATAACTAAGCCTATTTTTGAAATTTGGTGTTTACAAGTTAAAATCCGTATTTTTTTTCTAGAAAATTACTTAGAACCCCCAAACATTATATATATATATATATATATATATATATATTTTTTTTTTTAGCAGAGAATCTACAGAATAAAATGGAGATTGTTGCAATATTTTATATCACACGGTATTTGTGCAGCAGTGTTTTAAACGCAAATTTTTGGGAAAAGGGACACTTTCATGAATTTTAAAAAATCCAAACAGTAAAGTTACCCCAATTTTTTTGTATAATGTGAAAGATGATGTTACGTCGAGTAAATAGATACCAAACATGTCACGCTTTATAACTGCACGCACTCGTGGAATGGCGACAAACTACAGTACCTAAGAATTTCCATAGGCGACGCTTTAAATTTTTTTTTACGGTTACCAGGTTAGAGTTACAGAAGAGGTCTAGTGCTAGAATTATTGCTCTCGCTTTGATGATCACGGCGATACCTCACAATTGTGATTTGAACACCGTTTATATATGCGGGTGCGACTTCCGTATACGTTTTTTTTCTGCGTGAGGTCGCGGGGACAGGGGCGCTTTAAAAAAATTTTTTTTTTTCTTATGTATTTTATTTATTATTTTTATAAAATGTGTTTAAAAAAAAAAAAAAATTTGATTACTTTTATTGCTGTCACAAGGAATGTAAACATCCCTTGTGACAGTAATAGGTGATGACAGGTACTCTTTATAGAGGGATCGGGGGTTTAAAAGACCCCCGATCCCTCCTTTGCACTTCACAGTATTCAAATCGCTGAAAACGGCAATTCTGAATACTGTGTATCTTTTTAAAACCGGCACCATTGGCAGCCGAGTAAACGGGAAGTGACGTCATGACGTCGCTTCAGCGTTTACAATGAGAAGGCTGAAATGAAGCCACCCACAGCTTCGTTCCAGCCCGCCCCCAGCCGCTGGAGGCACCCGATTGGTTACCGGGCCTCCCAATGGCACGGGAGGCCCGGTAAGAGCGGCGGCGGAACGTCCCCTCCTGCTGCTCTGGTATAACAGCCGTGCGGCTTTTAGCCGCATCAGTTGTTATATCTGGATAGCTGATCGCTGGCTCTAAACAACAGTACCGGGATGATGCCTGCAGCTGCGGGCATCATCCCGGTATAACCCCGGAAAGCCGAGTACGCACATCTGCGTACGCTCGGCGGGAAGGGGTTAAATGAGGCCATGACCTGGTAAAGTCATGCGGCTCCATCCCTGTCAATATAAGAAATTGAAAGCAAAAGAGGGAGGGACTTTGAGTGAAGCACGGGGTTGAATAGAATACAATGGTGCATATTAAAAAGTTTAATGATCTGTAAAAACATGGTTACATACATTTATTCCATATATATAGAAACACATACTATTCACAGTGTCGGTTTCTACAACAGTGGAAACTGATATTAACATGGTTATAAATGAATACCATAATAAAATTGCAGAGTCACAACAAAGGTAACAACTGCATGGTCTATGACCTTCCTGATCCTATCACAAGGTATAAGGGTGTGGGTAAATGGCATATAGTATTGAGACTAAATTGCTGGAATACACGGCATCTGGTAGCTCAATGCGTTCCGCGGCTTGGTGCCGCTCATCGGGAGAAAGCATGTGGTTTGTCCTAAAGTAAGGAATAATATCTAATTAGATAGCTTGTATCATTAGAGGGAGATTAAGAAACCATTGCAAATTGCATTAAGCAATGCATATGTGTTGAAATCCTTAAACAGCTAATTTGGAAATGGCAACCTGCTAGAATTAAATATACTACTCTTCAGTATGCCAAGGACCAGAGGGGACTGGCAGGCCTAAACCCAGAGAATCTACTTTCTGGCGGCCCAATTACAACACATAATGGGATGGAATAAGATAGATAAATTGGATCCTATACTGTACATAAACACAAAGAGGGAGACCAACTTATTTAGGAGAGAAGCCGTGCCACGTCCAATAGTACATAAACACAAGGAAAGAGTTCCCTTAGGTGGACTTTTCCGGCACTTGCATGATAGAAAAAATTAGAAATAGAAGCTATAATACATCATAAAGGGGCATAAATTTTATTCAATTAGGAAAATACAAATATTTAAAACAAAGTGGATATCATCAGTAACAAAGTAGTACTAATAGGTAAATACATGGAACAGTCAAGCAATAAGCAATAGTGAAAGTAAACCTCTTTTCAAGCCCGACGCGTTTCGGGATGTTTAATGTTTCTAGGGTCCTTCTTCAGGGGCATGATCGAAAAGAGGGGTTCATCTGAATATATTGAAAAAATATATATGAGTAAGACTGGAAGAGTGTAAACAAAAGTCAAATAGTACACAGGTTATCAGTAGATATCCAATAGGGGGTTTAAATGATCCATTGATCACCTACCTGGGAAAGTTCCATTAACCGCTTGTGGGAGGAAGTTTAAAATAAAAAGCCACTGAAAGAAAACAGGGTGGCGGTGGGCAATTTAGGGTGTAATGGGTATAGGTGCTAAATTTAGATGGTATAAGCTGCAGGAAGATAGGCAGTCATCTCCATAGAGGAGTATCACACTAAGCCCATCCCGCCCGACCCGGGCATGCGCAAGCCAGAGCGGAAAGCTGAGGTCACAGGAAGGCGCCCCTAAAAAATGAAAAAATTGAAGTACCTTAGCAAGAATACAATATGTATAAAGGATAAATGCAAAAATGACAGACCAAAAAGGTGTACAAAGAATATGTATCTATATTTTATATTAGAGTGGTAGCTGTCAAGTATACGCATATAAATAACCAAATAGTTGAGACAGAGTAACAGAAGAGGGGCTGAAAATAAATTGCAAAAATAATCTACCTTATAGAAAGCAGAGGTAATAAAAATATGTATATATATGATAATATATGAAGTAGATTAATGCATAGTGGGAAAAATATCTGATTAGAGATATATAATGGGGAAATATATGTCCAAATTAGTGCATACATAATAAGAGATTTGATGGTAAAGGACTAAAATGCTTTGAGCAGAATTGGCATCAAGATATAAAGTCCATATATCAAAAACAAATGTGAAACTAAAACTGAAAAAGCCGTGTGTATAGATTCCCCTTAGCCTGCAGGAGATGGAGTGTGACCATAGCAGGATAAGAGGTGGTAAAGAGACAAAAAACAATACTCCTGTAGTCCAAGAAAAATAAATAGTAAGAGGGAAAATATAATGCATTAATAATAAAGATCTTTAAGGAGGAGAAAAATGAGCAAAAAAGTAAATAAACATACCTATGAGGGTAAAAGTGTAGACACGGCCAGCCACGCAAACCTGCATCCAGCGTACAGAGCGCTATAGCAGAGAGTGAGTGGGGCCGGTTTAAATATATGACAGGCTCCAATCAGCTGGCGTCAATAAGACGCTCAGCTGTGTAATGAAGGCCGTCAGCTGGGACGCCTAATAAAACCTCCCGGAGCGAGGGTGCGCGGCGCCGCCCCTACCGCGCATGCGCGAAAGCGCAATGACGTTGGAGCGACGTCGCGCACACCCGCCCCACCGACACGGAAGTGCCCTTCCAGCGAACTGGGCATGCTCGCCGGAGTGGCAACATGGAGGCGGTGGGCGTAAGGTGGAGCTACGCCCAGCAACCTCCCTAAGCACCGCCCCAAAAAAGCAGATCTGGGGCGGTTTTCTGTGCCGGGCCACCGCTCTGGCTGCACACGCCCCGGGGGGGGCGGGGAGTGACAAAGTTGACCAAAACAAGAAGAACATATGAAAATGTATGCATCCTAGATAAGATGGGAAAAATTACAACCAAAAAAGGGGAATATGGGAAAGTAAAAAATAATAATGTAGGGATTCAGGACAACTAAACTGATAGGGTTGAAATAATGACTTAGAGTTCCACTTTAATTGTTTCTGTTTTTTCTTACCTGTATACGTATCAATTGTTCTATTTAAATTGTTTGTGCTCCTTTCTTACCTGTGTACGTATCAATTGTTCTATCAATCTGTATCTAGATGGAATTTGGAACTGCTGAATAATCATTACATGTTCGCTGATGAGAAACTCTTTGTACCTTAACCTCATTTGGTAATGCCGATAAGATTACTGCTTTTGGAACTGCCTATAAAAGAAGTAAAGGGAGCAGTCCTTTTTGGGGGATGCTCAGAACTTTGATACAGACATACCTGACTCTGTGTCTTAATTCCTATATGAAGCAATAATTAGACAAAGCAATATAAACTATAAGCAACTTGTTTAAAAGTTGAACCTAACATTTTGGCGCCCGAAGAACAGGGACTCACCGATGATACTACAAAAGGTGGATGAACGCGGCTGACGGAACAAAAAGGAATAGGCATTCCGGGAATCACAGATCAAAAAACCTGCACAGGTAAGAAAAAGCTTTATTTTTCTTATATTCTGTGCTCCCCTGATTTGTGCCTATCCGTTCTGTCAGTTACGGTTCTCCTGGTTTTAAAACACCAGCCTCTGTAGTGGTGAGTCTAGAATTACTGCATATTTTAGTTTATATTGCTGGAATTATTTGTTTGTTTTGTTATCTGTGTTTGTCTTGTCTGTCTTGTTGAGAAAGTGAATGAGCCTTGTCAAGGATGGTATGAGTTAGAAGGGGATTGCCGAACTAAGCAACGGAATGCGCCTTACCTCACACGATTGGGAACCTGAGGGCTTGTGAGCTTGGGGGTCTGACGCTTATGCTTAACCTCACATCTAACTCATAAACCATAGACGGGTTGAGAGTATAAGCCCTGTCTGCTCCATAAAGCAGGGATAAGAGTGTATGAGAGGGATTCCCAGATACGGGGAGGGAATAAGGTCTCAACAAAGTCCCGAGATCTAGTCGGATACCTGGCCACTTAAAGGAATGCTTGTATATGTTGTAGCCGCATTTTTGTATATGTTGTAGCCGCATTCTGGTTTGTTATTGGGCTAGCATATAAAGTAATTATTTATTATTGGGCTAGCATATAAAGTAATTTGGTTTCAGAAATCTCATTCCGGAGAGGTTTCTAGAATTCTAGCACCCTAGGAGGAAGGCAACGAGGAACTAGTGTAACTTAGCTGGTTTGCTATTGGGCTAGCATATAAAGTAATTATTCATTCTTGTATATGTTGTAGCCGCATTATATTGTACACTAAGTGTCCCACACGCTACCTAGGCAGGACTGTTAGAATGGGCCAGAGGAACACAAAACCCCGTCAGGGAATTGTGGCGCACTATACGGTGCCACAGATAATTAAGAACATTTATGGGAAAACCGAAGCACAGGACTTAAAGGATGTCCTTCGTAAATTTAAGGTGAAAGGAGCAGCGGGCTTAGACCCGGATGTATGGAGTGAAATAAAAAGGGACAGACAAGGAGAGGTGTTAGAGAAGCAATGGATGCGTCAGGTTCAATGCTTAATTAAGGCCTCGAATAGAGCGAAAGGAGAGGGGTGGAAGTATAATCCAGATTGTGATGGTTGGGATATGAAAGATAGAAGAACAAAAAATGTCGAGGCTCCCAGCTCAGCCATCCCACCCCCATACACTGACGTAGAACGCAAACCACACAAGATATATCCGGTACTTGAGGGGAGAGGATGGGTTTGTCAGGATTGTGGAGCACAAAACCCAGAATGGGCAGTAGAATGTATGCATTGTGGGGCACAAAAACCTCATCCAGAAACTGTAGCTCCCGTACGCACTGATACACGCATTGTTCAGGTAAACAATCCAGAATTTGGACAAGCAGCCCATCCAAATGCCCCGCCTACTGTCACTCGTAGAATGCAAATAAGGACTTGGGCACCATGGTCGGCAGACACCCTTATGGCATTAATACAGAGCGCCCCAGACCCGGTAGCAAAGCCAGCTGCTTTTTGTAGATTTGTGACACAGTTAATGAATACACATGAAGCGACCTGGCAGGATGGGGAGGATCTATGCAGACACAAAATGACTCTGACCCTGTTTAACCAGTTTATGACAGAAATAGGTCCACACAGACCTGCAGGACAAGTTGATGGGGATGGCAATTTAGAGACAGGACATGTCAGACATATAGACTCAAGGGCCCCTTTTATTGCTAGATTAGAAGCTTTTTGTCAGGCAAAACAACAGGAGAGGGGGTCCATATCACCCATGAAGCAAATGCCAGGACAGACTGTATCGGAATTTTACTTATCTATGGAAAGTATGATGGCAGATGAGGGATTGGACTTGGCCCTGCCAGTCACAATCCGAGCCTTCAATAGACAATTTATGGAGGGATTAATTCCACAGATAAGTGAGAGACTGAAAGCCTGCACACCAGAGTGGAGGGCAACTAGAGATAGAGGGACGTTGTTACAAAAAGCGCAAGGCATAGAGGCGGACTTAGCAGAAACCAAAGGGAGGAAATCTCATGCTATCAACGCACTCGGGGGTCCCCAAGAGCAAGGTAGAGGTTCCTTTCGCAAACCCCTTACCTGTCACTACTGGAACAAGATTGGTCACATCAGACGCAACTGTAAGAAAAGAATAAGGGATGAAGGAGAGGAAGGTGTTGATTCTCCAGTTAATCAGAGAAGGAACCAGCCCAGGGACAACAAAAATAGTCATATCAGGCAGCAGGGAGATGGTCCACGAGCATGACTCACCCCGGTTTTAGAAAAATCCAAAACAACAATGCTTAAGACAAATATAACGGTTGGTAATAAGAAAATCTCTTGTTTAGTCGATACAGGAGCTTCACGCTCGTTACTTTCTGACTCTGAACTACTCCCTGGCCAAAAATCACCTGACACTTTACTAATAACTGGATATGATGGCATTTTAGCCGACGCCCCGCTTACAAAACCTCTGAAAGTTAAAGTAGGAAACCACATGTTCCTTTCACGCTTTCTGGTATCCAGAGGAGCCCCCACTAATTTGTTAGGAGCTGACATTTTGCAGAAAATAGGAGCTAACATTACCTATCACCCAGATGGCACTGTCACCTTAGCTATAGGGGATAATCAAGAACACATGGAGATGTGTAACCTGATACAATACCTAGAGGAGGAATCGGAATTGTCCGGCCCACCTCCTTCAGACTTAGATCAGATTTTGTCGTCCCTTCCAGGAGAACTATGGGAAAAACATCCAGCTGATGTTGGACTTTTGCCCATACCTCCGGTTACCCTACAGCTGATTCCAGGAGCAGTGCTTCCCCAACAAAAACAGTATCCACTCAGTGCACCCCAAGAGGCGGCCATAGAAATGCAGGTCCAATCCTTCTTAAAAAGTGGAGTTCTAAAAGAGGTAAAATCACCGGCAAACACTCCCTTGTACCCGGTTAAAAAGAAATCAGTAGCCGGTAGTCCGGTTAAGTAGAGAATGGTCCAAGACCTTAGAGCGGTCAACAAAATACTAGCCCCGATGACACCTTTAGTACCCAATCCACATACATTACTGTCACAAATACCATCAACCAGTATGTACTTTACGGTTATAGATTTAGCGAATGCTTTCTTTTCCATCCCGCTTGCTGAAGAATGCCAACTTTGGTTCGCATTTTCAATAAAAAATCGGCAACTAACCTGGACACGCCTACCTCAGGGTATGGCGCATTCACCTACCTTGTATTCGCAAGCATTGCAAACGGTGTTGGGAGAATGGGTACCACCAGATTCCTGTGTATTGTTACAATATGTGGATGATTTATTGTTATGCTGCCCTGACAAAGAAACTTGTTTGGCCACCACCCTTAATTTGTTGCGATTTTTGGCAGAAAAAGGTTGCAAGGTTAATAAGAAAAAGTTACAAGTGTGTCAGGAAAAAGTTATCTTTTTGGGACATTGTATATCACAGGGTACGAGACATCTCACTGAGGAGAGGGTTCAAGTGATAAAGGGAATGTTACCCCCACGGAATGTCAAACAATTGCGTATGTTTTTAGGTATCGTGTCATATTGTAGACAGTGGATACCACATGCTAGCGCTTTGATGCAGCCATTATACGATTGTTTGAAAATTGTACCGTATATGCTTACAGAAATAGCTTATGAGTCGTTTATCACTTTGAAAAAGTTGTTGATTTCTGCCCCGGCTATTGGTATACCAGATTACACCAAGATATTTAATCTGTACATTGCTGAGATCACTGGACACGCCACAGGTGTTCTGACACAGGCACATGTAAAACAAAGACCAGTCGCTTACTTTTCAGCAGCATTAGATCCAGGATCTAGAGGTTCACCGTCTTGTGTATGGGCGGTAGCTGCAGTGTCAATTATCATAGATAAGTCATCAGAGATTGTTCTAGACAATCCAGTCGTAGTGCATACCACACATGACATACATGCAATCTTGTCTCAGGTACAGCCCAAACACATTTCAATGGCTAGGCAATTAAGATTACAGTGTACTTTACTCTTACCTCCAAATGTTACTTTTCAGCGCTGTACAACCTTAAATTTGGCCACCTTTTTGCCTCTTCAGTCACCAGATTTGGCAAGGGGGAATGATAGTACTAATAGTACTAGTGAGAAAAGAAATGAGGACACTGACACTCTTTTGTTTAAAGAAGTAGATCAGCACGATTGTTTTCAGCTCATGGAACAGGAGACAATGGGATTCCCACATGTTACAGATACACCGATTTTAAATGCTGAGTACACCTTGTATATAGATGGTAGTAGGTTTGCTGATGACAAGGGTAAATATCACACAGGGTATGCTGTAGTGACTGATACGCAGGTAATTGAAGCACAGGCCTTACCAGCCCACATGTCAGCACAGGAAGCAGAATTAAAAGCTTTAGAACAAGCCCTAGAATACTTAAAAGAACGAGAAGGGAATATTTACACTGACTCTGCCTACGCTTATGGTGTAGCGCACGATTATGGCCACATATGGAGGGCTAGAGGTTATCTGACAGCAGCAGGTACACCTGTAAAACATGGAGAAGGGATTAAGAGAGTCCTGAACAATCTTCAAAAGGTTAAACGAGTAGCCATTATGAAGATAGCGGCACACACGAGCGCAAAAACAATTGAGGCAAAAGGAAATGCATTTGCAGATTTGATTGCAAAACAGGCAGCTCTAGGGGAAGGAAGCCCTGAGACCTTAGCAGCGGTAGAGGTGAGTATCCCAGAACCAACATGGCAGCAGCTGAGTAAATTACAGGAGCAAGCAGGGGAGAGCGAGAAAGATAAGTGGGTCAGGATGGGAGCAGCACCAGACCTTGACAATGTATGGAGGGAAGGAGGCAAAATATGCCTGCCTGCCTCTCTGTACCCAGAAATGGCAGCGGCAGTTCACCTACCCACACACGTCAGTTCCAATTCCATGTATAGGATTGTGAACCAAGGATGGCTCGCCCCTGGATTCAGTAGCACTGCAAGAAACTACTGTGCAGCCTGCCAAATCTGTCTCCTGAATAACCCAGGACAGAGAGTAAAAACCCCACGAAAACACCAGGTCCGGGCCCAATACCCCTTCCAGAGACTGCAAATTGATTACATACAAATGCCTAAGAGCGGCCCTTTTGAATTTGTCCTCGTGTGTATCGATTTATTCTCAGGTTGGCCCGAAAGTTATCCAGTAAAATCAGCTACAGCTAAAGCCACAGCTAAGAAACTGATCACTGAGTTAATACCTAGGTTTGGTCTTCCTGAAACCATAGAATCAGATAGGGGGACACACTTTACAGGAGAAATCATGCAGAATGTGATGACCATGTTAGGGGTTCAACAAAGTTTTCACACCCCTTACCACCCACAGAGTTCAGGATCAGTGGAGAGAGTAAATGGGACAATAAAGTTAAAAATACAAAAAGCCATGCAAGAGTTAAACAAGCCTTGGCCAGAATGCCTGCCTTTGGCTTTGTTCTCTATAAGGTACACTCCAACAGGAAAGACAGGATTATCCCCATATGAGATACTTTTTGGGAATGCACCTAGATTGGGTTTATACTTTCCACAGAGTATGCAATTGCAATGTGATAGTTTGACTGCATATGTGATACAATTACAACAACGTCTAACTAAGATCCACAAAAGTGTGTATTCTTCTCTTCCAGACCCTAATTCAATAACAGGTACACATACTCTGCTACCAGGGGATTATGTATATGTGAAGAAACACACCAGAAAGACATTGGAACCCAGGTTTGAAGGTCCTTACCAAGTACTCTTGACCACAGCCACCTCAGTAAAGCTGGAAGGAAAACCTACCTGGATACACGCATCACATTGCAAGAAACAACCCGAGAAAACAACATGATGAAATATCTACTTACAGATTTTTTGTTGAAGATTGTTGTTTTACAAATATATGCATGGACTCCTGGTATTAATGTACTTGAAGTAGAGGAAACAACAACTTTCAAATGGGCTATAGATGATCCTAAAGTAGCAAATTATTATTGACAAAGGTAGACTAGTACATCTTTCCTCACAGATACAACAGGATACTGCACCACATTGGTGGGATATATTTAGTGGAATGTCTTCTACAGCAACCAATACCTTTCACTGGTTGTTAAGTCCAATGGTAATTATTATTCTAATATTAATATCACTTACAATCACGAATATATGTGTATACAGGAAAATAAATAGGAAAATTAGGAGAATAGACAGGGTATACTGATAAGTGTGTATTGACATCACCCTACTCCTATAAAACTCCTCTTCTTGAATTTTAAGATGTTGGTAATACCTACGGGGATGGATTCTACCCCTCTGACAACTCGCGGTCAGGGAAAGGACTCTGGGGAAAAACTGACTAGAACTTATTCATGAGGACCCAGGGGGAAGGAGAGGATGATGTCAAAGGGGGAAATTGATAGGGTTGAAATAATGACTTAGAGTTCCACTTTAATTGTTTCTGTTTTTTCTTACCTGTATACGTATCAATTGTTCTATTTAAATTGTTTGTGCTCCTTTCTTACCTGTGTACGTATCAATTGTTCTATCAATCTGTATCTAGATGGAATTTGGAACTGCTGAATAATCATTACATGTTCGCTGATGAGAAACTCTTTGTACCTTAACCTCATTTGGTAATGCCGATAAGATTACTGCTTTTGGAACTGCCTATAAAAGAAGTAAAGGGAGCAGTCCTTTTTGGGGGATGCTCAGAACTTTGATACAGACATACCTGACTCTGTGTCTTAATTCCTATATGAAGCAATAATTAGACAAAGCAATATAAACTATAAGCAACTTGTTTAAAAGTTGCACCTAACATAAACAATAATAAATTAGAAAATGAAAAAATGGGTATGGGAAATTAAACATTAGCCCTGCTGGATCTCGGTGGCTTTAATGGAGGTATATGGAGAGAGGACTGGGACATGTCGCAAGACAGTAAAATCTCAAACAAGGGGGGATAAACAAAATTGAATGTTAAACAATATAATAGTGAGGTAAACAAAAACGGATAGTATGATCTCTTGATACAGGACATTATAATAAGTAGAAACACCAACAAAGACTTCAAATGAGGAATCTGGCATAGAGTAACAAAGGACTTAACCACAGGTTGAAATATAATTGATACTGACACAGAGTAGAGAACAAGCAAATAGCATATATACAAACAAAAGGGGGGTTCCTAAAGGGGAACCAACCGAGCTGATTGTATAGATCTGATACATGGTTCCCTGAAATAAGCCAATCAATATGTTGGAGTGCACAGTATGGGAAAAAAAAAAAAAAAAAAAAAAAAAGGGGACAGGGAGGTATGTATGAGGCCCGACAATTAGCTAGGTGTACATAGTTAAGTGTGATACCAAAAAAGGGGACACAGCAAATGAAGGGAAGGAAAGGGGGAAGGGACCTGGAAGTAGAGGAGAGAGGAAAACATGGAATTATCTTTCCATTCCTCCGGAATTGAAGCCTTCTAAAAAGGGTTTAAAGCAAACAGCCTCATTGAGGCCCGGGGGTGTAGTGGCCTTTAATAAATGAATCCATTTAAGTTCTCGCTGGAGTAAAATTTTATTCCAGTCGCCCCCTCTGGGGTTGGGGTGTATGCGATCCAAAATCAAAAACTTGATAACGGGAAACTTGCCCCCATGTACCAAGGCCACATGCCGACCCAGAGGGAGATCCGGGTCAGCTGTTTTCACAGACAAAATATGTCTATATGCTCTTCGCCAGAATTCAAGTTTGGTCTTTCCTATGTAAAAGCAACCGCAGTTACACTGGAGTAGATAAACCACTCCAGTGGTCCTGCAGTTGGCAAAATGTTTAGGAAAAAAGGTTTTCCCATTAGGGAGAGTGGGGTTTCTCTGGGTCAGCATGTAGCCACAATAGTGGCAAGTGCCGCAGGCAAATGTACCCCTGTATTTACAATGGGTTGTTGTTGATCTAAATTCGCTGTTGGTGATTTTGTCCCCGATAGAGGTCGCTCTCCTAAAGGTAAAAGCGGGTTTTTCTGGCACTAGGTGGCCCAGACTGGGGTCAAGAACCAATAAGTGCCAGTATCTTTCAATTATTCTTTTGACTTGCTGGTGTTGTTGATTATAAGTTGTAATTATACTAAGATGGCGTGTATCTCTTTGTTTAGTAGAATGGAGAAGCGTTTGTCTGGGTTTGTCCATTGCTTTTTTAAAAGCCTTTTTTAGGCATTTGTGAGAGTATCCGCGTATTAGTAATCTGTCTCGTAAGGCAGCAGCTTCTTTCAGGAAGGTTTCGTTATCAGTACAGTTGCGCTTGATCCTGATGTATTGCGAGTAGGGTATGGAATCAATTAGAGGTTTTGGATGGAAGCTAGCAGCATGCAATATGGTATTGCCAGCCGTGCTTTTTCTAAAAAGCTTCGTAGAAAGCTTGCCTTGTCCATCTTTGAAGACTTCGATGTCTAGGAAGGTTACATGAATGTTGTTAAAGGATATAGTGAATGTCAAGTTGAAGTCATTTTTATTCATCCTGGATATGAACTGCTCGAGTACATCCGGGGGGCCCTCCCAGACGACAAAAATGTCGTCTATATATCAATACCACCCCTGAATATGATTTGTATATTGGGTGATGTTGTCATCTGAAAAGAGGGTTTTCTCCCACTCCCCCAGGTACAGGTTGGCATACGATGGGGCACAACACGTCCCCATCGCTACCCCCTGCACCTGGAGGTAGTGGGAGCCGAGGAAGGTGAAAACATTATGAGTAAGGATGTACTCGAGCAGTTCAATGATGAATTCGTTATAAATGGGATCAGAGTCCATTTTTTTTTTAAGTATATGTCTGATTGCTGCCAAGCCTAGTTCATGTGGAATGGAACTGTAAAGTGTCTCCACGTCAATGGTGACTAGGAGGGCTTGATCTGAGACAGACAAGTGGTCCAGGATTTGTAAAAAGTGGCTAGTGTCCTTTACGTAAGAAGCCAAGGACACGACGAAGGGCCTAAGATATTCATCAATCAATTTGCTAGCGTTATCACTTATTGAGCCCACACCTGAGATTATGGGCCTACCCGGTGGATCTGTCAGGTTTTTATGCACTTTGGGGAGTGCATAGAAGGTGGGGGTCTTGGGAAAGTTGTTTCTCACAAAGGTCCAGGTGGCTTTACTAATTATATTGTTAAGAAATGCGGAGTCAACTATCTCGTAAAACTCTTTATTATATTTCTCAACAATGGAGGCTGGCATACGACGATACCAGTCCACATTGTTGAGAATTTTCTTACAAATCTTAATATAATGCTCATTATCCAAGACTACCACATTCCCTCCCTTGTCAGATGGTTTGATAGTAACTGTGTTATTAGCCTTCAGAGAATCTAACGCCTGTAGTTCTCCTGGGCTGAGATTAGAAGGTCCTTTCTTTTTTATTTTGAGTTTGTCTAGATCGTTGTTAACAAGTTTGAGGAAAGCTGCTGCATTCGGACATGTACTGGGTGGCGGGTACAAATCAGATTTTTTCTTTAGTTTTGAGGCCCCCGAATGTGCTGGAGCAATGTGGTCATCTATTTGTTGGAGAATGCGGGAGAGATCTATTTGATCAATCAGATCGGTTGTATCACTCTCCTCCAATAACGCCACCAGTTGGTCTAAGGCTCGATTTTCTTGAGGGGTAAAGTTGCTTTTGATATCTTGTTTTTGGTAAAGTTTTTTGAGGATTATTTTGCGGATAAATAATTGGAGGTCTTTATATAGTTCGAATTTGTCTAGCGTATAATTCGGGCAAAAGTTTAATCCTTTTTTCAGAATGGAAGTCTCATACTCTGAGAGGGGATGGGAGGACAAATTGATGATGCTTAGGTCCGTGTCGGAGTGAGTGAGGGTGATGGGGGGAAGAGTCATAGTGTCATTTGTGTGTACGTGTTTAAGTTGGGTGGGGGTGGTTTGAGACCGGCCAATACCAGATCTAAAAAAGATGGGTCGTTGCGATTAGGCTCGTGTGTGGTGGTGGGGTCCTGAGGATGGGAAGGTGGAGGCACCTGTGTCAAGGGATTAGGCAACAATCCCTTGGTGGTGTTGTCGGAAAGAGCCGGGATGAGGGGATTGGATATTTTATCTGAGATAGATTTTTTAGGTTTCTGATCTTGGGTAGAGTTGCCAGACAATTGGCGTTTGGTCCCAAAGGGAGGTTTTGCTTTAGAGGTGATGAGTGGAGGAATGTTGGGCGATGGTTTGTTAGAGGCAGATTTAGAGGATATATTCTGATTTCTAGGTGTTTTATTAATTTGGTTCCATTTATAGGCCTTACCGGCCTCAAATGCATTCTTGTCCCTGTGGAATTTAAAGTTTTTTTTGATGAGAATATTCTTATTAAAAGACTCCAAATGGATTTTAAGTTTTCTCTCTTTGATAGAAACTGATTGGTGCGTCTTAAATTTTTGAAGTTGTTCACAAGTCTTAGTGATTTCAATGTCCAATGCCAGAGATCTCCTTGTATATTCATCTATCAGAATCTGCATGAGGTTCCGTGAGCATGTTTGTAAAGCATTTTCCCATGTAGACTTGAACTCAGCGTCCAGATCCTCCAGAGTAGGGAAGATCTGGACGCGGAGACCCAATGGGTTCATGTTGCTTTTGAGGTAATCTTGAAATGACCTAATATGCCAAAAAAATGAGGATTTTTTCTCTAAGTTCTTGGCAAGTTTGAAGAACAAAGAGGAGATCTCTGCTTCAGTGCGATCACTATCGCCAAATTTGTCCAGATATTGTTGCATTAAAGAATCCCAGTCCTGGCCCACAAATACATTTTCGAAGTGTATGGTTTCCGTTTCAGCAGTCATTATCAGGTAGTGTATTGGGAAGGTAGGATTTACTATAAGTAATGGGCAAACACGAGGAGTAAGATGGGGATCGCTACCGGGGGAAGAAAAGGTGCCGATCCCCAGGGAAGGTAGTTATAGTGAGTGTAAAAAATATATAAAGAACCTAAAGTACGTTGGTCAAGCGGGGAGTGGTATTTGCTACCAAAAAGACAATGAACACAAAGAGGCACACGGCTTTTTCAGTTTTAGTTTCACATTTGTTTTTGATATATGGACTTTATATCTTGATGCCAATTCTGCTCAAAGCATTTTAGTCCTTTACCATCAAATCTCTTATTATGTATGCACTAATTTGGACATATATTTCCCCATTATATATCTCTAATCAGATATTTTTCCCACTATGCATTAATCTACTTCATATATTATCATATATATACATATTTTTATTACCTCTGCTTTCTATAAGGTAGATTATTTTTGCAATTTATTTTCAGCCCCTCTTCTGTTACTCTGTCTCAACTATTTGGTTATTTATATGCGTATACTTGACAGCTACCACTCTAATATAAAATATAGATACATATTCTTTGTACACCTTTTTGGTCTGTCATTTTTGCATTTATCCTTTATACATATTGTATTCTTGCTAAGGTACTTCAATTTTTTCATTTTTTAGGGGCGCCTTCCTGTGACCTCAGCTTTCCGTTCTGGCTTGCGCATGCCCGGGTCGGGCGGGATGGGCTTAGTGTGATACTCCTCTATGGAGATGACTGCCTATCTTCCTGCAGCTTATACCATCTAAATTTAGCACCTATACCCATTACACCCTAAATTGCCCACCGCCACCCTGCTTTCTTTCAGTGGCTTTTTATTTTAAACTTCCTCCCACAAGCGGTTAATGGAACTTTCCCAGGTAGGTGATCAATGGATCATTTAAACCCCCTATTGGATATCTACTGATAACCTGTGTACTATTTGACTTTTGTTTACACTCTTCCAGTCTTACTCATATATATTTTTTCAATATATTCAGATGAACCCCTCTTTTCGATCATGCCCCTGAAGAAGGACCCTAGAAACATTAAACATCCCGAAACGCGTCGGGCTTGAAAAGAGGTTTACTTTCACTATTGCTTATTGCTTGACTGTTCCATGTATTTACCTATTAGTACTACTTTGTTACTGATGATATCCACTTTGTTTTTAATATTTGTATTTTCCTAATTGAATAAAATTTATGCCCCTTTATGATGTATTATAGCTTCTATTTCTAATTTTTTCTATCATGCAAGTGCCGGAAAAGTCCACCTAGGGGAACTCTTTCCCTATACTGTACATAGTTTTATTCATAAGCTCCGAAGACAACCTTACTGCATTATCACATTTAGAAATCGGTCTATCAAACTTACCACAACATTGCCCTACGGTGATACTGATTAAAAAGGTATGACAGACTTTGAAAGAATATGTGGGGCAGTGGAATGCCTTAGGTGCACACCAATTTGGCGTAATCTTGAATATTCAGAGCTAGCAAACCTGGACAGATTTAAAACCTGGTGTGACAAGGGTATCGGGTTTATGTACCAATCATACTAGAGTCATACATTGACGTACTTTATAATGTTGCATGAGGAGTTTGACATCCCCAGAAAACAATTGTTTAGATATCTATGATGTCGTGTCCTGCAGGCCCAGGTTCTCACATCGGTGCTAAAATTACACGAGGCAAGGCTTATTCAGGAAATCACCAGGGAGGAAAACAAAAAGGAACAATTTCATATATCTCTGCACACACACACAGGTCGCAGGCGGTGTGGGAATCACAGGTTTGCACTTTATAGCTGGTAAAAATGCTGAGCACTGAGAAGACTGGAATAGAGATTTAGGATTACCAGACTTTGTGCCTAAAAGTACCTACCTTTGATAAGGTGTTTAGTACACATTAAACTGGCATGTGGTGTGGGAATCACAGGTTTGCACTTCATGAGTGATATAAATGGGAGGATGATGTACAGTATCTAACAAAAGTGAGTACACCCCTCACATTTTTGTAAATATTTTATTATCTTTTCATGTGACAACACTGAAGAAATGACACTTTGCTACAATGTACAGTAGTGAGCGTACAGCTTATATAACAGTGTAAATTTGCTGTCCCCTGAAAATAACTTAACACACAGCCATTATTGTCTAAACCGCTGGCAACTAAAGTGAGTACACCCCTAAGTCAAAATGTCCAAATTGAGCCCCATTAGCCATTTTCCCTCCCTGGTGTCATGTGACTCGTTAGTGTTACAAGGTCTCATGTGTGAATGGGAAGCAGGTGTGTTAAATTTGGTGTTATTGCTCTCACTCTCTCATACTGGTCACTGGAAGTTCAACATGGCACCTCATGTCCGTCAAAAGTCAGTCAAAGTCCAACGTTATTCAGTCCGTCGAAAGTCCGGACGTGTGTACACAGCATTAGATGTCTGGGGCAACAGCTTCCAGGCAGACCCGACGGCCTCCACCGCTACAAAAAGCCCTGGAGTCAGAAGCCACAAAACAGAGTCCCAAGGCTTCCTTGTGAATCGATTGGGGGGAAGACTGCAGTGGTTTTCAGAAACTTGGCAAGAGGAAATCCAAGACAAGTGGGTCCTCTCTGTAGTAGCCCTAGGCTACAAACTAGACTCCAAGAGTTTACACCATCGCGTTTTCTAAGAGCAAATGTTCCCAAGGACCCAGCAAAAAAAAAGTCCTTATTTCTGGCACTGGGCCGATTACTGTATCAGAGTAATAATACAGGTTCCCTCAGAAGAACATAAAGTTTTTTATTGAATAAAAGCGTAAAGAATAAACAATTGAAACAGTGGTCATAGTGTACAATATACATATACATTGAGGTAGATGTTACATATCCAACAATAAATCCCTTATATAATCATTAGGAGTGAAACCAGGGGGATGATGGGGGGGGGGGGGTATAAATGAATAGATAGTAGTCTGATTACTTTCTCTCTGCAACAATAGCATCACTTCTTGAGGGGTAGAACGACAGCATCAACATCACCCACGTTATGATTAGGCACTATAGATGTATAAGTAGGAGTCACCATCCTTCGCATGGGCGCATACGGAGTTCGGTAAAGTGGCATGGGGTGTTGTTCTAGGAAGGGTCCCAGTGCAGACAGGAGGGGGGGGACAAAACGTCAGTATGGTGAAATGTAATGATATAGTAGGCAGTGTAGCCATTTCATGGTTTTTAGCGTATTTAATTCAGTGTCAATACTATTACTTTATCAAGTTGAAGGTTGTTGTTCCTGACAATTGATTCCCTATTCTAAGTCCAGGTGTTCCTCACATACCCAGGGGTCCCAAATTTTTTCGAATTTCTTAGGGCAATTACGACCAAGATATGTTAAATTATACATCGGAAGGGCATTATTAATGAGATTTTTGCAGAGACTTATCGATGGGGGAACAGAACCCTTCCACTGTAACAAAATCGCCTTCCTGGCATAGAAAGCTGCGTAAAATATAAACAGCCTTTAGCCCGGGGAGCATCCAATGTGTCTACTATTCCAAGCAGCAGGGGTATCGGGTCACAGAGAACTTTTAGTTTGCCAACTCGATTTATCGTGTCAACTACCCCTTTCCAGAAAGTCTGTATATAACGACAGGACCAAACCACATGGAAGAAGGAGCCCTCCTCCGCTGTACATTTGGTACACATCGGATTGTTAGTGGAGTATATTTTGGCTAGACGCTGAGGGGAGAAGTAGGCCCTGTGCAAGAATTTTAGTTGAATGAATCTGTCTCTGGCAGATATCATCAGAGGGAGATATTGCTGAACACCCTCCTCCCAATCATCATCAGTCAACAGGGGTATATCTTTCTGCCAGACCGAGAACAATTGCGAGACCTTAGAAGTGTCCAGACCTGCTAAAGCAGTGTATAAATTAGACAAAATTCTCTTTTCACCTTCCTCGCTCAGTAACCGTTCAATCCCAGTGGTTCCAAGCTTCGGTGGCGTGGGGAACTGGGAGTGATACGCGTGCCGTAATTGTAAGTATCTGAAGAACATGTTGTTGGGTAGCCCTTTTTGCTGCTTTAAAATGTCAAAGGAAAGTAGGCCATCCTGCGACACTATGTCCGCCACGGTGTTTATTCCATAGCGGGCCCATATCGCCGGATCCGGGATAGTTTGAAAATGTGTCAAACGCGGGTTCCCCCACAACGGTGTGCTGGGGGACCAGCTGTCCACCCCCCTGATCCTGTCTCTAACATTTTCCCAAACCTTCAGAGTGGTCTTCATCGAGGGAGTAACATTAGGGTTAGATCTGGGCCCTCTATGAATCAGATTTCTCAGTTCTGAGTAGGAGCCCAGCAAAGCCGCCTCCAGAGTGGAGGCTGGATTCGCTGGTTCCTCAGACAGCCACCAACGCAGGGTGACCAGTACCGCAGCCCAGTAGTACTTTAGGAAACATGGTAGAGTGAGTCCCCCCAGTGAAAGAGGTAGCTGCAGAGTAGTTTTGGAAATTCTAGGTATGTTACCATTCCAGACAAATGTCGTGATTACGGTGTCAAGTTTTTAAAAAAAAGTATTCGGTATGTGTACCGGTGTCTGTCTAAAGATGTAGAGAAATTTAGGCAATATGGACATCTTAATCAGGTTGACTCTGCCTACTGGGGTCAGGGGTAGCGTTTTCCAAATAGCGCATCTCTGAGTCAGCATAGACATTATGGGGGATAAGTTAAGAGGAATAAACTGTGTCAAGTCTCTGTGTATCTCTACCCCTAAATATCTGAATTGTGAGACTTTTTTAAGGGAGTGTTCACTGGTATCGAGGTTTCCCCTGGGTGTAACGCAAAGATTACCGATTTACTCCAGTTAATGCAGAAGCCAGAGAACCCCCCCAAAATTATTGATAAGTGACAAGGCAGCCCCCAGAGAATCTTTGGTATTCCTAAGGTATAGTAGGGTGTCATCTGCATATAGGGATACCGTTAACTAAAGGAGAGGATCGAAGGAGAATTGCCATCGGCTCTATGGCCAGAGCGAAAAGGGCAGGGGACAGTGGGCAGCCCTGTCTGGTACCTCTATGTAGATAGAAGGGTGGCGATATTGTCATCCCCGTATGCACTCTGGCCCACGGAAATTTATAGAGGGTTTGCACCCAGGATATAAATTTGGGCCAAGACCGAATCAACGCAGGACCTCCCACAGATAATTCCATTCCACGGAATTGAACACTTTTTCAGCATCCAGGGAGGCCACTGCGTCAAATTCCGTCAAACTTTCCTTGGCACCAATAACCGTGTACAGTCTATGAAGATTAATGTCTGTCCCCTTACCCGGCATAAAACCAGTTTGGTCTTCATGAATCAAAGTATGTATGACTTCATTAAGTCTTTTAGCTAAAATCTTGGTAAGTATCTTGGCATCTGCATTAAGTAGGGAGATGGGACGATAAGAGGTGCAAAGATCAGGATCCTTGCCTGGCTTAGGAATGACCACTATGATTGCCTCTGCCATAGATGGCGGGAGGGTGGAGTCCTGCAGGGTCCCCACGATCATCTTGTGCACTTTGGGTATCAATTGTTCCCCGTGTTTGTAAAATTCAGGGGGAAGACCATCCGAGCCCGGAGTCTTCCCTACCTGAAGTTCACCTATGGTCTGTTTCACCTCTTCTACCGAGATGGGTCTGTCTAAGTGGTCTTGGGCCTCTTCACTAAGTGTAGGGAAGGTGAGTTGGCCAAGGAAGGAGTCCAGCTCCCTCTCAGAGTAGCCTGCCTTAGAGGAGTATAGAGATTTGTAGTATGACGCAAAACAGGCGTTGATAGCAACCGGATCATTTACCAGATCCCATCTTCAGCCCTAATATGTGCGATAGTACTCGTTGGTTGCTGCTCCCTCACCAACCATGGCAACAGGTGCCCTGTTTTTTCCCCCTGTTCAAAAATGCGCTGTGTCTGTGTTAGTAGTTGCTTTTTTGCCCCGCTACTCGTAGGAGCATCACCTCGCGGTGGGCAGCCTGCATATCAAGCAGGGTAATTGGATTTTGAGTCTGAACATACTGGGATTCAAGGGCCTGTGCCTTAGTCTCAGCCTCTTCAATGGAAACCTTGGCATTGTGTCTGGCGAGGGAGATCGAGGTTTGGTAGCAGCCTCGGATGTATGCCTTGAAGGCGTCCCACCTGATAGGCAGCACAGAGGAGTCTGCATTAGAAATCCAAAAATCATCTATAGATTTAGCTATACTTGGCTCTATAGTTTCCTTGGAGACCCAATAGCGGGACAACCTCCATATTCTCTCTGAAGGAGGGGTTTGAGTTTGTAAAGTGAGAAGCAAGGGGGCATGATCTGATATGCCCCTGGGGAGCATCTTCACCTCTATTACACGAGAGAGCAACCCCCTACTGGCGTAGATCAAATCTATCCTAGATAATGTGCGGTATGAAGCAGATTGGCAAGTAAAGGCCCTATCAAGTTGAAAATTTCCACCTCCAAACATCAACTAGACCATAGAGAGTAGCCCATTTATTGAGGGGAGAATCAGAGCCCACCCCTAGAGCCATTCTGTCCAGGGACGGGTTTGGGGTCATATTAAAGTCCCCAACTATAATGAGGTTGTCTGTGGGATAGGTAGCAAGTATAGGAGTTAGATATTTAAGGAGAGATATGGTAGCTGGGGGGGTATATACAGGCCTAAAATTAGCATCTCAATAGTGTCTATCACAGCATGTAGTAAGACATATCTGCCCTCCGGATCAGTCCTAATGGCAAGCAGGGTAAAGGACAGGGACTTATGTATTAAAATACTAACCCCCCTAGCATATCCCGAATATGATGAGTGGTAATAGTGCCACACCCACAGTTTTTTAAGACCGAGGACCCTTTTGCCCACCAGGTGGGTCTCCTACAATATACAAATGTGTGGGCTATATTTTTTCAGATACGACATAACCAGGGACCTCTTAAGTTTGTCATTTAATCCCCTATCGTTCCACGAAATAAGTCTCAGAGGAGCCATAGCCGTAGAAGTTGCAAATCATTATATTGGGAATACTGAAAGGACTGATCCAGCATATTACACACATCCCTAAATATACAATCATACATTTGTAACATCTTAGCCATCGAGCCCCTAGCTAAGCCGATGGCTGAAAAAGATGACCTGGGAAGACCACTGCATAAGATCTTATCAAACTGGAATGAACCAGAACAAAAGAAAGAAAAAGGAAAAACAAAAGGAGGTAACCAGAATTTGAAAACCCAACCCCCCCCCACCCCGCACGTCCATTGGGGAACTCGGAGTGCCTGTACCCAAAACCGATCCCATTATATTGTAGGAAAGGCTCCTGTGGGGGCAAATGGAGAGGCAGGCGGCCTTCCCAAACACAGGCAACACAACTTCCTACGAGACTGGAGGTCTCCACTCCCACGCCTACAGCATAGCATATAAAAAGAAAAAACTGGAATAAAATAAAGTAATTTAGTATTAACTAATGCATATGCATCGAGGAAAAAAAAATAAAAAAACACCCAGTATGAACTGGGGGCACGTACTTAGAGTATTAACCAGTTTAACTTTCCCAAATATGAGGAGAACAGTGCATCTTCATAGCAGTTCCACGGGTATAATTCCCCCTATAACAGCCTTGTGATGTAATAATATGAGAGGGGGTAACTACATCACCACAATGGGGTTCCTTTCCCGTTCATAAATGCCTCCTCTTAGTGGATGTAAGAACAGGCACCAGGGTGCCAATAACAGTTACATTCTTCCAGCATACTGGTATATTCAGTCTATTTTCTCCTGGCCAAACATGTGCAAGTTAACTCAGTCAGCAGGGAAGAGAAATACTGCCGGCAAGCAGTACTGTGGCTGAGATTTTTTCCCCCTGTGTGACAGATCCAAAGAAGGAGAAGGGGGGCCTAGGAGGAGGATAGAATGCCGGTCCATGCTGGAGTAATATTGAAAGTGTATATACATTGCCAGGCCTGAGAGAGGCCGTCTAGCCATTGAGAGGCCTCTTCTGGTGAAGTGAAGTAGCGGGTGGTTTCGCCATCAATAACCCTAAGCCGGGCTGGGAACAGCTTACTATATTTGAGCCCTTTGGTACGGAGCTGTGACTTAACGTGGTCGAATGTTCTCCTGAGTTTCTGCATATTAATAGAGTAATCTGGGAATAGCATCAGCTTTGTATTATCAAAGCGCAGCTCAGCAACTTTGCGGGCTTCACGTAGTGCCAGGTCCCAGTCCCGGAAATTCAAAAGCCTAAATATGAAGGTACGTGGAGGGGATCCTGGGGGGCCTTGCACAGGCGGCATTCTGTGGGCCCTCTCAATAACAAAGTGTGGGGACACTGCTGCTGCGGGGGTATTTCAGGAGCCTGTTTAGCCTTCCTTCCCGGACCTGATTTGCTCCTTCTCATGTCCTATTATCCACAGGTGTCTGGTGGCTGGAATATCAAATGATTTTTGGATATTCTAGGCAAGTGGGAGCGGAGCTCCTCTCACACACGTCTGCTCAGGCCGCCAGCTCGACCACGCCCCCCAGGGACATCGGTTTTATTCAAATCTCTTTATGGTACCAAAACCAAATGGAGTTGATTGGAGTTGAATGGAGTTGATTCGGTCAGTTGTTTACACCCTAAGGGGAGGAGAGGTTCTAGCATCCATAGATATCAAGGATGCATATCTACATGTGCCAATATTTCCCGCTCACCAAAAGTTTCTGCGGTAGAGCAGCGCCACTTTCAGTTCATGGCCTGGCCGTTCGGGTTAGGCACTGCTCCCCGACTGTTTACAAAAGTGTTAGCCCCAGTACTAGCAAGACTAAGGGGCCAGGGTATAACAATAATAGCATACCTAGACAACCTACTACTGGTAGATCAATCAATAGCAGGGTTAAATCAGGGGGTTTCCAGAACAGCCATTTATCTGAGACACCTTGGTTGGATTCTCAATCTAGAGAAATCATCCTTACAGCCGGTAAGAAGGCTGCAGTATTTGGGCCTGGTCATAGACACAACCCAGGAAAGGGTGTTCTTGCCTCAGGCAAAGGTAAACACTCTAAGAGAGCTGGTCCAGGCAGTCAAGGCAAAGAAGGGTCCTTCCATTTGCCTTTGTAAGAGATCACTAGGGAAGATGGTAGCTTCCTTCTAAGCGGTTCCCTATGCCCAGTTTCATTCAAGACTGTTGCAACACAGTATTCTGTCTGCTTGAAACAGATGGATCCAAGCCTTGGATTATCCTATGAATCTGGCTCCAAAGGTACACCAGAGTCTCAACTGGTGGTTGATAACCAGGAATTTACAGAAGGGGAAATCCTTCATTCCAGTTTCCTGGAAAGTAGTAACAATGGATGCCAGACTATCAGGCTGGGGAGCAGTTCTAGAAGAGACAACTGTTCAAGGAAAGTGGTCAGAGTCCGAGAAGACCTTGCTCATCAATATCCTAGAGATTCGGGCAGTATGTCTGGCTCTAATAGCCTGGATGTCCAGGTTGCGGAATGCTCCTGTCAGGATACAATCCGACAATGCCGCAGCAGTGGCCTATATCAATCACCAAGGGGGCACCAGAAGCCATGCAGCCCATAGGCAGGTGGACCATATTCTGTCTTGGGCAGAGAAACTTGTTCCTTGCCTATCTGCAGTTTACATTCCAGGAGTGGAAAATTGGCAGGCAGATTTTCTGAGCCGTCAACAGTTGTTGCCGGGTGAATGGCCTTCACATCCCAATGTCTTTTTGGTCATATGCCAAAGATGGGGTATGCCGGACGTAGATCTATTGGCGTCCAGGTTCAACAAGAAGTTGGACAATTTTGTGGGGAGAACAAGGGATCCACTTGCACTCGTAGTAGATGCGTTAGTGACCCCATGGAATCAGTTTTCACTGATTTATGCATTCCCTCCAGTTCAGCTGCTACCACGGCTGCTTGGGAATCCAGTAATGCTAGTGGCTACGGCATGGCCCAGAAGACCCTGATATGCAGGGATTGTGAGAATGGCAGTAGGGGAGTCTTTGACTCTTCCGACTCATCCGAACCTGCTGTCGCAGGGGCCGCTTTCCGTTCTGCCTTACAAATGCTAAATTTAACGGTGTGGCTATTGAAGCACACATTCTAAAAGAAAGCCGGCATCCAGGACCATTTATTACAGGGTCTGGAAGGCCTATGTCACTTGGTGTGAAACCAAGGGTTGGCATCCTCGTAAGTATGTCATAGGAAGAATTCTGGCCTTTCTACAATTAGGAGTAGAAATGAAGCTGGCCTTGAGTAGAATCAAGGGTCAGGTTTCAGCCTTGGCAGTGTTTTTCCAAAGGCTGCTTGCTTTGCATTCTTTAGTCTGGATAATTCCTCCAGTTAGAATACCCTTGTGCCCATGGGATTTGAATCTGGTTTTGTCGGTGTTACAAAAACAATCCTTTGAACCTATACAGAATATTCCTTTGATCCTTTTGACAAGGAAATTGGTATTCCTAGTTGCGATAACCTCTGCAAGAAGAGTATCAGAATTGGCGGCTTTCTCCTGTAAAGAGCCACACTTAATCATTCACAAGGATAAGGTGGTGCTGCGTCCGCACCCAACCTTTTTGCCAAAGGTAGTGTCTGGGTTTCATCTGAATCAAGATGTTTCCTTACCTTCTTTTTTCCCAGAACCTCGTTCTGCAGAAGAAAAATTATTACACTCTCTCGACGTAGTGAGAGCAGTTAAAACCTCTGAAAGACCATCTGAAAGCGACTTCTCAGATATGGAAAACTGATTTTTTGTTTGTGTTGCCGGAAGGCCCTAGAAAGGGTCAGGCAGCATCGAAATCTACTGTTGCTAAGTGGACTCGTCAGGTCTTTAGTCAGGCTTATGGCCTGAAAGGAAGGTTTCCTCCCTTTAAGATTAAAGAGCACTCTACCCGGGCAGTCAGTGCTTCATGGGCAGTGCATTACCAAGCCTCTGTGGCTCAGATTTGCAAGGCTGCTACTTGGTCGTCAGTACATACATTCACAAGATTTCAGCAAATGGATGTAAGATGGCAGGAGGACACCGCCTTCGGGCGCAGTGTGCTGCAGGCAGCAGTATAGGTCCTCACGCCTGGGGGCGGCTATTTGCTTTGTGTCTCCCTCCCCTCAGGTGGCATTGCTTTGGGACATCCCACATAGTTATTACTATGGTGCTCTGTGTCCCGTGATGTACGATAAAGAAAATAGGATTTTTATAACAGCTTACCTGTAAAATCCTTTTCTTGGAGTACATCACAGGACACAGAGGTCCCTCCCCTCTTATTGGGATATGTGTATATATTGCTTTGCTACAAAAATGGAGGTACTCCCGGTATGTGAGGATTTATATAGGGTGAGTGAGCAAATAAGATGAGAATGAACAAACACTGGGCTAGCTCACTACAGTGAAAAGAGTCAGGGTTTACCTCTCAGAAATTTAGACAAATAACTTTTTAGCACATACCCCAAGTACATGAAGAACTCTTCTGCTGGCTAGTTGGGGCCCTTACGTTGGTGCACAATAGGGATATAGTCTCTTTGAAGAAAACTGAGTTGCCCAAAAGACAAATTGCCTAAAAAGGACAAACTACCCCTTTAATAAGCACTGGTAAGGTGAAGACTCAGTTTAAGTCTGTCAGATTAAGGTGAAGTATCACTTTAAGGATGTAAGATAGTACCAGAAATTGCTTTGGAAGGAAAAGAAGGGGAAACAGATTCCGGCTGGAGTATGTCCCTTTAAATAGAAACCAACAAAATTCTTCCTTGGGTGCTAGTCCTCATTGGCATTGTAGTTCAGTTCCAGCTAATCTGGGTGAAAGAATCCTGTTTGCAGCAAACAAGACCCAAAGCTCCCAGCATTACTGTATCAGTTGTGTGATGACTAAGTTGCGGGACACTGCCATCTTCTGGCTAAAAAAACAGTTCTGCATAACAGTAACATTGCACAGTGTTACAATTTGCTAATGGCATACAGGAAGATTGTTTTGGTGGTCCATTTTAGTAAAGCTTCTGTTGTTTAGGCCATGATAAGTATATCGGTTTTTAACTTGCTTTTTTATGGTCAGGCTCATGTCTGGTTCAGACTACAAATAGTCCTAAATAGTGGGAATCTGGGTTAGGGATGAAATGAAGGTGGTTAGCTTCAGATATCTAGTAATTTTCCCCAGGCAGAGCAGAGTGGACTCTTGATCCATTGCATGCGCCCCGCATGGTCAGATTTTTCATTTCTACAGTATTACCAGTCTAGAAGGTGATGATAGGCACCGTCCTTTAGAGAAGCTCAGAGAAGAGTTTGTGCAGACCTCAGTCTTTTCTCACGTTAGCAGAAGATATGTCAGTGGTTACAGATTCTCAGGCAAATTATTATATTAATGCTATCATGTCTAATTTTGCTTATAAGACTACATGAATATAAAATTCCTGTTTTCTTGCTACATTAACAACACAGCATGTCATAACAAGCTTTAATTGCTCAAAAACGTTGCTAATGGTCCCTGAAAAATAATAGTGGAGCCTAGCTTTTTCTCCCCAGCTGGAAGTGAAAATAGAACAGACAGGAGTCAGACTTACAGGGTATATTTAGGCTTCTATAGGGGTTATATGATTGAGGTATGCCCAGACTATTAAGGAATGTGAGGTATTAATAATAAACATTATATTGGAAAATATAAGTGCATGTGTGGTCAAAATAAATATATTCTCCTGTTATTTCATTGTCAAGCTGGCGCTGCTAATAACAGTAAAATATATCTGGTGATCCTGCCAGAAAAAAGCCCCACCTAACCCTTTTGCATGGTCCATCAATACTGACTCTGTTGCATCGAAATGGCAAGCAGCAGCTTCAGCCCTGCATGTCTGTGTCTGAATTACAAAATGCCATACTGACGTGACCTAAGTTAGCACAGTATCTCTTTCTCATCTCTCCTCTGATGACAGTGCTCATGGAAGATGTAGTGCTGATGCTGCCTGTACAATAATGCAGCGTACACACGATCGGAATTTCCGACAACAAATGTTCGATGGGATCTTGTTGTCGGAAATTCTGTGTAGGATCCATCGGACTTTTTTTGTTGGAATTTCTGACAACAAAAATTTGAGAGCTGGTTTTAAAATTTTGCATCAGCAAAATTCGTTGTCGGAAATTCCGATGTGTGTAGACAATTCCGACGCACCAAATTCCATGCATGCTCTGAATCAAGTACGAGACGGAAGCGCTCGGTCTGGTAAAACAAGCATTTGTAATGGAGATAGCACATTTGTCATGCTGCAAATTTAATAATCTTTTAATGCAGCGCATTCTCTTCTTCTTTATAATGCAAGAATAATGAAGTTGTTTTGCTGCCGATATTCACACAGAGTTCTGACAAACTGATTTCTTATTTTTCGTGATCTCCTGAATAATATTTATTATTTTTTTTTCGTCAGATCTCTATGATAATGTTTAGAATTTATTTTTATAGTGATTTTTTTTTATTTATTTTTTTATGAACATCTCAATTTTTGTTTTTTTAATTTTTTTTTTTCTACTGATCTCAATATTTTTTTCATTTTGTGTGTCAAGTTACCACAACACCATTATTAACTGGTATTTTTTAACCTCAAGGAGGTTGTTTGGTGTTGGTGTCCCTTGTTAATTTGACATTGTATTTTTTAAATGTATCTGCCTACTCACAAACAAACTGTCCTTTTTGAAGTAAAACACATAGGCAAGTATTTGTGAAAAAAAATAGCCATTTATTATGGGTCATAACCAAATAAAGAAGAAGGCAACGCTGGATAAACTGGTGAAATTGGCGAAGCCTTTGTACCCCAGGGCACACAACTATTTTACAGCCAAAATTGGTAGCATGAGGAGTCCATATAATAGTGAGCACAATCCGGTCCAGGACTCCAAGAGATCAGAAACAGCAGCAGATGACATATATGTCCCCAGGCTGTGGTCTTACAACAGCTTGCGTCTTTTGTCAGACCAGACTGAACCCAGGCCATCACTTTCTTGTCTTCCTTCCACACTTCCAGGCTGTGGCTCTGGTTTTGGAGTTGTGACAGGTAGTGGAGGAGGAGGAAGAAGACGATGGTCGAACTCGCAACCCTGGCTTTGGCTTGTGAGTTCGCCCCTCAACCCCTTATTTAGGGCTTGTAAGATAACTTATAAAGAATGATTTTGCGCAATATTTTAGTGAATAAAGGTGGAATTGGTAACTTTGAATGATGTGCATCCAATGTACAAGGCATAAAAACCTCTAAATAATAGTGTATTAAATTATGTGACACATAAAACACTCATTATAGGGACAAAATTGTCTCACATGTATAATGGATGCTGTGAATCATCATATATAAAACACTATAATATGTGCAAAACAGTGCAATATAACCATATGTAATAATAACACCGCAGTGAAAGGTTGAATTGAAAATACACCAAAATAAATAAAATAAATAAATAAAGTGCACAGTTGGAATAATGAAAGTGGTTCAGTCCATGGAGAACAATCAGTTCTAATAGAGAGTCTCTTATATGTGGGGTTTGGAAGATAAAAGATCCTCTAATCAGTAACTGGCTGATGTTAAAATGTGATAAAATGACCCATTAAGACTCCATGTAATGTCTTCTGAGTGTGGTCTCACAGAACTCTCACCTTCAAACTGATGTATATTGGCATTAGTGATTGAAGATAGGTTGTTATAATTTCTGGTGGGTTCTGTCAGTGAGGTCCATGGATCTCTCCCTTAAATTCCTCCATCGATATCTCCTATATTCACTTCGATATTGCCACCCCGGTGGCAGGGGAAAAAAAGGGGGGGGGGGGAGAGAGGCCTCCACTAGTGTGATAACGTTTAAACAATAGGGGAATGTTTATTAAGTGTCTAAATAGGACTCTTACATTGTGACAGATATAAAAGGCAAAGTAGATAAAAATGACAATCTGGCGTTCTCAGCGCCCTCTCACTTGTATTCCTGATGTGCGTATCGCTCCGGCCACTCCCAATGCGTTACGACACAGTCACGTGTCTTCAACCTGATGCTGTGAACAAGGGGGATATCCAAACTCAGTGACCGGGTACACGTCATCTTTGCTTCGCGCTTGTACCCCTGCAGGGGTGAAGCTCTCTGGTGAGTGAAAACACAAGAGGGGAGCACAGTCACCACTGCCAGCACGTTTTTTGTTTATATTTAATATTTTTTAAGAAAACTTTCACTAATCGGATGAAGCACTATGTCACTTTCTATGGACACTAATTTTGATTTTTTGGTTTACAATCAGCAGCTATACTAGTCACTTTATATCAACTTTACAATTTTATACATGTTAATATTTAATTATTTATTGAACAGCTTGTTAGTGCTGATTGATGGTTGTTATTAGCACTAGTTGATATTTTTTATTTGTTTTTATTTAATTGCATTTTTATTTAAATATTTTTTATTTTTTCAGCACAAATCATTTTCTAGCACACGTCACGTTGTATGATTATTTATTTTATTTATGACAGGAAGGATTTGTCCTTGCTGGACATATATAGTTTCTTCACTATATATATATCTCATGGTATATACACATAGCTTTTTCACATAGAACAGCGCTATTCCCTACTTTGTTTTTTATACTTTTAAATTTTCAGCTCATAACTGTTGCAAACTGAATGTTAATAAATAGAAAAGACTATCATTCTGACCCCAGCATTTTTCATTCTTGTCCCAATCATTTGTGGCCACTACTGTCTATTGATATGTAAAACACTTTGTTAAATCAGAAATTAGTGATCAATAATATCTAGTTAACATCATTCATTTTTTGACAAGAAATATGTTGAACAATGCTATTCTTGGCTCAAGCTGGGCTCCCAGGTTGGATGTTGGAAGCCTCAGCTGGGACGGAAGGAAGCGGTAAGGAAGACTGGAGAGTGCTGGCCTGGGTTCCCTCTGGTCTGCCAGAAAATGCAGTCTGTCAGGGTACCACAGCCTGGGGACATAAATGTCACCTGCTGCAGCTCCTGATCTCTGGGAATTCTGGATCTTCTTGCACTCCCTATTATAAGTGCTCCTCATGCCACCAATTGTGGCCTTCAAATAGTTGATGGTTGCCGTGGGAATCTGCGACTTCACTAATTCCAGCAATTGATCCTTCCTCTGCCTTCCTCTTTCTTTGATTGGTATAAAAGAGGTGGTTTACCTGCCACGGACAGGGCAGCTCCCTGTACATATCAATGAATATGGGGATAAAGTCCTGATTAGGGATGGGCCGAACAACCCCCTGTTCGGTTTGCATCCAGAACATACGAACAGGCAAAAAATTTGTTCGAACACACGAACACCATTAAAGTCTAAGGGACACAAACATGAAAAATCAAAAGTCCTAATTTTAAAGGTTAATATGCAAGTTATTGTCATAAAAAGTGTTTGGGGACCCGGGTCCTGCCCCAGGGGACATGTATCAATGCAAAAAAAAGTTTTAAAAACTGAAGTTTTTTCGGGAGCAGTGATTTTAATAATGCTTAAAGTGAAACAATAAAAGTGAAATATTTCTTTAAATTTCATACCTGGGGGGTGTCTATAGTATGCCTGTAAAGTGGCGCATGTTTCCCGTGTTTATAACAGTCCGAGAGCAAAATGACATTTCTAAAGGAAAAAAAGTCATTTAAAAGTGCTAGTGCTGGCTATTAATGAATTGTCGGTCCCGACAATACACAAACAAGTCATTGAAAGTCATTGAAAGTCATTGAGAAATTTAAAAAAAATGCGTGGGGGTCCCCCAAAATTCTATTACCAGGCCCTTCAGGTCTGGTATGGATATTAAGGGGAACTCCGCGCCAAAATTAAAAAAAAAATGGCGTGAGGTTCCCCCAAAAATCCACACCAGACCCTTATCCAAGCACGCAACCTGGCAGGCCGCAGGAAAAGAGGGGGGATGAGAGAGCGCCCCCCCTCCTGAACCGTACCAGACCACATGCCCTCAACATGTGGAGGATGTCCCCATGTTGATGGGAACAAGGGCCTCATCCCCACAACCCTTGCCCGGTGGTTGTGGGGGTCTGCAGGCGGGGGGCTTATCGGAATCTGGAAGCCCCCTTTAACAAAGGGGACACCCAGATCTCGCCCCCCCTATGTGAATTGGTGAGGGGTACATTGTACCCCTACCATTTTACAAAAAGAAAGTGTCAAAATGTTAAAAAACCACAGGAGATGGCTTGGGACAAGTCCATATTAAAAATAAAAAAATAAAAAAGAGATTTCAGCGATGTAATCCAATAAATCCATGCTCCTATTCCAGCGATGTAATCCAATTCTCAATCTCCAGCGATGGATGATCTCCAGCGACTCCAGCGAGGAACACGCACAGGATCCTGCCTCCTCCGGAGGCACCCAGCCAATGACGCGGTGCCAGCTTGACAGCTCTTATGTAGATGAGGGCAGGGCCACCTGTCACGTGACCCCATCCCCCTCTGACAAGGGGAAATGCCGGGTTTTCCCAGTGATGTGTATGGGTGACCCTGCCCCCTCTGATGTAACGGGAATCCTGCGTTGCATCAGAGGGGGCCGGATCATCGTACATGTCACTGAGAAACCCTGGCGTTTCCCCTCGTCAGAGGGGGACAGAATCACGTGATGGGTGGCCCTGCCCTCAGCTACATAAGAGCTGTCAAGCTGGCACCGCGTCATTGGCTGGGTGCCTCCGGTGGAGGCAGGAACCTGTGCGTGTTCCACGCTGTAGTCACTGGAGATCCTCCATTGCTGGAGATCGAGAATTGGATTACATCGCTGGAGTAGGAGCATGGATTTATTGGATTACATCGCTGGAATCTCTTTGTTGTTTTTTTATTTTTAATAAAGGACTTGTCCCAAGCCGTCTCCTGTGGTTTTTTAACATTTTGACACTGTCTTTTTGTGAAATGGTAGGAGTACCTTACCAATTCACATGGGGGGGCAGGATCTGGGTGTCCCCTTTGTTAAAGCCCCCCACCCGTCATTTTGCTCTTGGACTGTTATAAACACGGGAAACATGCGCTACTTTACAGGCATACTATAGACACCCCCCAGGTATGAAATTTAAAGGAATATTTGACTTTTATTGTTTCCCTTTAAGCATTATTAAAATCACTGCTCCCGAAAAAGCGGCCATTTTTAAAACTTTTTTTTGCATTGATACATGTCCCATGGGGCAGGACCAGTGTTCCCACTTTTTATGACAATAACTTGCATATTAACCTTTAAAATTAGCACTTTAGATTTCTCCCATAGACTTTTAAGGGTGTTCCGTGGCTTTTCGAATTTGCCGCGAACACCCCAAATTGTTTGCTGTTCGGCGAACGGGCAAACAGCCAATGTTTGAGTCGAACTCCTGTTCGACTCGAACAGATAGCCCATCCCTAGTCCTGATCATTCAATAGATCCATTTTCTCTGCAAGACACAACACAAGACAAAAACCCTAATGTCAGGCTAAACTCTCCTAATCTTGTCCCAATATAGGCCTCAATCTATAAGTAGTATAGGCCCAAGTTAAAATTGTACCTTCGTTATCATGATCGGAGCTTCCGCTACTCCTTCCTCCACTCACAGATTGTACGTACGACGCACGTGTGTTAGGCTTTATATACACTGCACATGCGTGAAACTCTGCCCGCCCCTGACCTTCTATCTAGTATATTCCCTGCCCTTCTCTTTCGGCGCAGTGGGAGAGCACATGGCGGAGAGACAACAGGTGAATGATAGTAGCAGCAACGACGAAAGCCCGGAGCCATGAACGTCCCGATCCTGGAGGAGATTTAGGGCCTCAAATATGTCCTTTGTAGCGATGGTGGAGATGGTGGATCTCTTGAAGAGGGTCGACTATGATGGGAAGCATGGACCATACCCAAACCCAAATGTGAGAAAGGCCAAGATCATGACTAAAGTTGTGAAAAGTCTGCACGGGAATTTTGGGTAAGACAATCCACAAGTCAATTTAGGAAACGCAGGTCAGACCTGAATTTGAGGGAGCATGATCATTACAGAAAGATCAGGAAACTGCTTCTAAAAAGTAAGTAGTTGTCGTGTGTTATTATTATTATTATTACTTTAGTGCTGCTCCATGTGCTTTTCTTTACTGTTGTACATGTTAAAATGGCAACTTTCAGGTTCATGGGCACAGTAATCGTTCGTAGTAAACATTGTTCGTTTGCCCACTAATACAATGTTTTTGGCAGATACAGGTTAACTACATTTGTTCAGGCCTATTTGTATGCAAAGAAGTTTAGTACATTGTTGTCTAGATGGGTTTGTAACTAGAATGAAATGCAAACTTGATTCAGTGTAAGGAGAGGACACTCAGCAGCTGTTTACACATCTGGATGCAGGAGCACTAGTGTGGCACACCAGAACACCCTTTTTAGGGTGTCCCACACAGGTGCTCCAGTGGATACTAGGGGTGTCTCCATGTGTCAAACTTGACCAAAAAAGGTAAGTATTCCAGCTTGAAAAAAGGGAGAAAATCATGTCTTCAGCTTGGAACTCTGCAAAAACAGACAATTGTATGACACTTCCAAGCAATGTTTCATATTCCTATTTCTGCCCTCAAATATCTGTGTGTTAAGTATCCCTTTTTTCTTTATTCACATGGGGAGAAAAGACTTGGGACATCAAAGGACACCAGGGACCCCTCACCTCCTAAAGAAGGGGAAATCCCCACGCCACAAGCAGAGGATGTGGAGGAAGGAGAGGTTTATGAACTGGGCGAAATAGTGACCACAACAGGTGAGTGTCTGAGATCACAGCTTCAGGTAAGAGATGGATGCTTGCATATTTATAATACATGGTGTGTTTTTTATTTTAGGTGATGTGGATGTTGTGGAAGAAGAAACACATTTCACAAGTGCAGGTGCACAGATCCTCATTGGGGAGATAATGGTGTGCAACAGGGATTTACAGAAGATCAAGGAAGACCTCAATAATGTGGAAAAAAGACTCAAAAACATCATTGATGTTTTAGGCAGAATCTATAACACACCAACATTTTTCTAATTGTTTTTATTTTTCTAACTTTTTCTAAAAAAATTTAAAAGCCAAATTTTGAAGATGCACACAGTGTGTCAACATGTGCTATCTGCCATCACGGGATATCAATGTACGCGTTTTGTGGGTGCCACCCCTTCCTTGCAACTAAAGTAGATGAGAGGAAGGGGTTGTACCCCCGAAACACGTCCATTGATCGCCCATGATGGGAGCTAGCACATGTTGACCTTAGACATAAGATCAAGAGGGAAATCCCCATTTTGATTCTCAATTTGTGTGCATCTTCAAAATTTGGCTTTCACAGGGGCGACATCACCCCATCTGATGAAGGCAAGATCAACACAGTTTGGACATACTAATGCCTCATATTGCCTTCAATTTACAAAGTTGAACTTTGTAAGTTCCTGAGTTGTGTATTGTTTTATGGCTTTAAAAACATGCCTGTTTACCACAAAAAAAGGATAAAAAAAAGGATATTTCTACTGTCCAAAAAAAAATTCTAATTACAAAAATATGTTGGTTTGTTCAAAAACCCTTTTCTAAACGCACATGTGAATGTGCACATTTTTCTACTCAACAATGTGTGGCTTCTTCTTTCAATGCTCAATAGCAGTTTTTTGCTTAAGTTGGTGTTTACATTGTTTACAGAGACAATGGGGGTTATGTACTAAAGGCAAATCCACTTTGCACTACAAGTGCACTTTCAGTGCACTTTCAAGTGCACTTTTTCAGTGCACTTTCAAGTGCACTTTTTCAGTGCACTTGTAGTGCAAAGTGGATTTTCCTTTAGTAAATAACACCCACAGTGCTTTATAATTTGCAACATCAGGCCATTTTCGTCACTCCAAAAAATTAATTCATGGTGCTTAAAATATGAATATTTTTATTATTAATGCATTACATACATAGCTGAAGAAGAGATTGTCACCACATGTATCAAATAAATTACGTTTGCACTATTGAATAAAATGGCCAAAAAGAAAAGCCCATTGGATAACCTAGGAGACAGCTAAAAGAAACACAAGCAGTAAATCAAAGGAAATATTCTTCAGTTTAAAATACAAATGTATTTAAAAAATGTTTCTTAAACATTTTCTGGCATATCAATGGCCCCCTTACCCTCAAAGTACTCCATATATTTTAGACAGACCGCTCGGGCGCTTTGGGGGGGCAAATCAGGACGGCCAGCTTCAAGCACCGTCAGGGTTTGGTCTTGAAATCCGGCCAAAGGCCCAACTGAGGCCACATAGTTCATAGGATTTCTCCTTAAAAAGTTGTGTAGAATGCAGCATGCAAGTATTATATGGTTAAGTTTATATTCCACCATGTTGATTGGCGTAAGGAATAGGCGGAACCGGCTGGCCATTATTCCAAAAGCATTCTCCACCACTCTTCAGGCTTTGGCCAGCCGGTAGTTAAAAACCCTCTGGTCCGGGGTGAGGGTCCTCATGGGGAACAGCCGCATCAGGTGATCACCCAGCCTAAACGCTTCATCAGCGACAAAGACAAACGGCAGACCAGCCACATTGTCTTCCAGAGGTGGCAATCCCAAGCCACCACTCTGGAGCCATCCGTAGAAATTGGTCTGGGCGACGACTCCACCATCTGACATCCGGCCATTCTTCCCCACGTCCACATAGAGAAACTCATATGTCGCCGACACCTACCGCCAACATCACAATACTATTAAACCCCTTATAGTTGTAATAGTATGACCCTGAGTTGGGGGGGTGGGACTATGTGGACGTGTTTCCCATCTATTGCCCTTCCACAGTTGGGAAAGTCCCACCGCTGGGCAAATTGGGAAGCCACAGACTGCTATTCCTGTGGCATTGAAGGAAACTGTGGAGTGAAACAAGAAAAAAAATAGTACTTTTGTACATAACATTGCAAGCAAATTAGACACAGACATTCTTGGCCAACATCAGTATAATATTAATTTTAAGGAGTATTTAAAAAAAAAAAATCTAAGGTCCACTTATCAGATTCCTCATCCCCTCTGATGGCCCATTGTAAACATTTGGGGGGGGGGGGTGTTTTGGACAGGTAAAACTCTCCACTTCATTGAAAGCTGAATGCATAACATTTGTACACATTTTAGGGGGTGTTTAGGGTAAAGCACTACTATGGAGCTGCCAAAATACATTAAGTGACTAGGCGAGGTGTGTATGGGCCCAGGATAGCATACTGGGGAGGTTAGTGAAGACAAATATGGATGAAGGATAAAAAAGGAACTTTAAAAACTTCCAGCATGCATGAGGATAAAGAGGACATTCACAGCATATTACAATCATGGTAATTATGGAATGATGAAAGAAATAGAATACATTAGCAAACATTAAATACATATAATGTGATGTTAAAGGAGAAATCTTACCTTAATATAGTCCTTCTGCAGGACCTGAATGATGGCAGAACAGGTCTCTGGAATAATGATCCCCAGAGCCTGGGGGGAGATGCCTGTTGAGAACTTGATGTCCTGCAGACTTCTCCCCGTCTCCAAGTACCGCAACTTGGCGACTAGCCTCTGTTCGGGAGTGATGGCTTGCCGCATGCAGGTGTCCTGCTTTGTAATGTAAGGGGACAGCAAAACCAAGAAACGGTGAAAAACAGGGTCCGTCACCTGGAGATAATTCCTGAAATCATCAGGAATATTCTCACGGATCTCCCGCAACAAAATGTTCGCATCATCCCCTATCGCTGTGGCTACCAGCAGGACGGGCTGTCTGAGGGTATCCAGCCGGTGCCCCAGACTTCTCTTCACTTCGTTCGCCAGAGTTATTTTACATGTGAGTGTTTATACTGTATATATTTTATCTAATAAAACCAAAGGATTTTACACTATTCGGAGCTCTCTTTCCATTTATGGCTTTCCGTGCTGAGGGTTTGCTGTCCCACTACTGATCCATCTGATATCAAGGCCCCCTTTTCAACACAGCGGAGCTGTCTGGTTTTTTGATGGTGGTCCGGAGTGATTATTCCTTAACAACTTACCCAGACCCTCTGTAGTGGGGGGTCATGGGTCTCTGGTAAGCGGCCAGCCTTTTATGTTTGGTGACGGTGCATCTGACACTTCAAATTTAATCATCAACAAACTTTCAACACTCATCAGCACTTGGGTGGTCATCGTATTAATTTTATGGACTTTAACATGTCTTAAAACTTGCACTGATGCACATGATTATGCACTTTGGCACATGTACTAAATGCATATTTTTTATGAGCAACTACTTATATGCTCCATATATTCACAAGGTTTTTTGCACCTTATGATGATCAATTGTCATTTATATCAGTCTGTTTTTATTAGCGCAGTTTCACATTTTCTCACTCCCGCAACAAAGGCGAGAGAACTGGTCACGCTGGAGCAACCAATTCTTCGTCTATGAACTCCTCCCTGCCCTGTCAAATCAAATACTTAATATAAAAATACGCACTGAAAACCAGATGGAAACTGACTACAAGCACCGAAAACCAGATACGAACCCACAAGAACAAACTGAAGAGCAGTAACGATCTGAAAAGCGCGAATCGTCTTTTACCAAACTTCTTCTAACACGAGATTAGCAGAAGGAGCCCAAAGGGTGGTGCACTGGCTAATGAACTTCCTCTTTATAGTGCCATTGTACGCGTTGTATGTCAGCGCGTCCTTGACGATTGGAATTTCCAACAACATTTGTGCGACCGCGTGTATGCAAGACAAGTTTGAGCCAACATCCGTGGGAAATAAATCCCAGGATTTTGTTGTTGGAATGTCCGATCGTGTGTATGCGGCATAAGGCTTCATGCACACAAGGGCTTTTATAAATGCTTGTCTCTTGGCAGAAGAAAAGCAGCTGCAAAAACGCACCTAAGCTGCATTTTTGCAAAGACGTTTTGGCGCATCAAGGGCTTGGGCATTTATTTCATTGGCCAGAAAATGTATTTATTCTGACCATTGAAATGAAAAAAATGTGCTAAACATGTCTAACCCTTAGGCGCATATAAAGGCACTATGCACATCAATGAATAGTGTTGGAGAAAATCTGAAGCTTTATTTCTAATTGAATACATTTGTAACCAGATCGCAATGCAGGCTCCTTCTGGTACCGCTTAATGTCGTTGGGACCTTGGAAGCCCTAAAACCTAGGGTCCAAATCTCAGCTGTTTCTAAATAAATGAAAGCCTTTGGAAAAAGCTGAGACTTGCATATTTGGGGATGTAGGTTGTTCTGCTTCTACAATCTAAGTGCTGAAATTCATGGGCGTAGCATAAGGGGTTGCAGGGGTCACAATCGCAACTCCGCCCCCTAGCTCCAGGGGGCCCCTGCAGCCTCCCTGTCATATTATCATATCCTCCACAAAGTCCAGCTCCGATCTGCCCTAGGGTCCCACAGCCACACTCCAGTACTGGACTTCCACTTTGCCTTCCACAATACGAACCCCTCTGTTCTTATTGGCTGGGGAGAAGCTGTAAGCCATTTCCTGAATGGAGAGGAGCACGGGGTGAGAACAGCCCAGGATGGGGAGGTGTGCTGTGTGCTGGCAACATGGAATGGTAACCGAGCTCAGCGAGTTTAGAGGAGGAGAGTGCTGTCCTGTAGCCGTCCTGTAGCCACGATGGGACCGATGTCACTGGTGAGATAAGACACCGCTCAATGTCTTCTAGTCATTAGCTGCGATTCTCTGTACCACCCCCCCACCCAGGGATGTCCACTTACGCCACTTCCCTGACAACTGGGGAAAAGACACGCACCTCTGGGAGGTGACCTTCCCCCAACACCTGCCAACACTGACAGAGAAACCTTCAGAAAATGCTAAAGCAAATCCCTTAACACTTCCTGAGGGGCCCCTGAGGGGCTGCATGCTCCAGATTTCATGTCACATGGCTTTGCTCACCCGGATCTAAGTTTCACCCCCCCCAAAGCCTCCTGACCACCCCTTCTGCCCTGGCTGCTATGCCCGCTGCTGAATTTCTTTCCCAGTACAGCACTCTATACTGCTCCTCCTCCGCAGGGCTGAAATCACATTCTTTTACAACACAGCCAGTCAGCCATGATCTGCATAGGGTGTATTTGCCTACTGCAACTACACTGCCGTTTCAACCAGGGAATTTCACAGGTCAGAACGGCAACATAAAAGCCAGATACACCCTGTGAAGGCTGATAGACTGTGTGTAAAGGAATGTGATTTCAGCCCTGTGTATTGTGGGGGGGGGGGGGGCTGTTTACAGTGCTGGAATGGGAAAGGAGCTCTTCCAAATGACCTGCCAGGGGTCCCTGTCCTCTGATTCTCCAGCAGTGATCCCTGTCCTCTGATTCTCCAGAGGTGATCCCTGTCCTCTAATGTAAGGAGGAACTCTGGGAACTCTAAACTCTTAAGCCACTTTGAGTGTCTTGGTGTGCGGTGGGTGTATCTGCACACACGGTGGAAGTGGTGGGTGGTAATGGGGGGGGGGGGCAGGTCAACTTTTGCATCGGGCCCACAAGCTTCAAGCTATGCCTCTGCTGAAATGATTATTTCTATAACTGATCGAGTTGTGATGCGATAGATTAAAGTGATTGTTATTTTATTTATTTTTTAATTACCCTTTACAAACAGGTTTATACTTACCTGCTCTGTGCAATGGTTTAGCACAGAGCAGCCCCGATCCTCTTCTCCGATCCCCCGCTCCTGGCTCCTCTTTATTTCAGTGTGCCACCCTAGGAAGCCGCTTCCTATTGTGGCACACCTGCAGGCTCAACTCTGTGTCTATAAACATAGACAGCAAGGCTTGGCCCATCCCCGCTCTCTCCTCACATGCTATGATTGACAGTACATGCTGTCTCTGAGCCAATAAGGAGACAGGGAGACAGTAGCTCTGTTGCTCTTGGACACAGTGTTGGATCGAGATCAGGCTCAAGTAAGTAATTAGGGAAGCTAGGGGGAGCAAAACATGAGAATGCATTAAGGTAAAAAAAAACCCAAAAAACCTTTAGCCTTTACTTTAAAGTGATACTAAAGTCTTGTTTTTTTTTCCTATAAAAATAACAAACATGTTATACTTTCCTGCTCTGTGTAATGGTTTTGCACAGAGCAGCCTAGATCCTCCTCTTCTCCGATCCCTCACCGGCGCTTCTGGCCTCTCCCTCCTGCCCCCACAGCAAGCAGCTTGCTATGGGGGCACCCGAATCGCTGCTCTGTGTGTTCATTCAGACACAAAGCTGTGGCTTGACCCCGCCCCCTCTCTCACCTCATTGGCTCTCTGACTTTAACAGCAGCGGGAGCCAATGGCGCCCCACTACTGTTTCAGCCAATGAGGAGGGAGAATTACAGGCAGCCGAGTCTCTCATGCAACATTGCTGAATCAAGATGGGGCTCAGGTAAACATTAGGGGGAGGGGGTGAGGGGGGCTGCTGCACAAAGAAGGCTTTTTATCGTAATGCATAAAATGCATTACGATAAAAACCTTCTGACTTTAGAACCACTTTAACTGTCAGTCTCAGCCACTTGGCAGACAATTACTCCATCCAAATGATATCTTGCTGATCATAGAAAGCTTTAATCCAAAACATGTGCAGATGATAACTGATGAACATCAGAAAGGTCAAAAGATCATAATGGGAGAGATTTACTAAAACTGGAGCACTCAGAATCTGGTGCAGCTGTGCATGGTAGCCAATCAGTTTCTAACTTCAGGTTGTTCAGTTAAGCTTTGACAATAAAATCTGGAAGCTGCTTGATTTCTATACAGAGCTGCACCAAATGGCATCTTGCAGATCGATGAAAGCTTTAATCCAAAACGTTTGAAAAAATGGAAGTGTATCGTAGCACGGAGTGGCACCGTGGATACACACAAAATAAACCTGTCCCGCGTCCTAACACAATCGTATTCAAGAACCAGAAAGGAGGGGCTTTTGGACTTTTTAGGCACAACTACAAAACGTTAATTATATAAAATTTTTATTTTATGCACTTAGAAAAATCCATAGTAAAAAGAAACATAACTTAAAAACCACAACATGTGTATATATTCAAGCGTTTGCTATACAACACCATCTCTTTTTTTTTTTTTTTCCCTCCCCCCTCTTGTCATGATATATTCCCCCCTCTCACACATTTTCTATATATGATCTCAGACACATCGCTGCTATATAGGTCCATATCCTTTTAACCCCAAACACATAATAATTTTTTCTACACATATACAGAGACATAATCAGGTGTTTATGAATGCTGGAGTACAGAGCAAGTATCCCTTATATTAACACTATAGATTTGGAGGTTATATATGATTAAAGAGAAATGTCTTTAATCTTTCAATGTTAAGGTATGTTTAAAATTATCCATTGTATAAGTTATATACATATTTTTTTTTTTTTTTTCTTCTTTGCTGAGTTCACACAGTGCGGTTGATGTGGGCGCCACCTAGTGGTGGGTTCTTGGCTGCTATGCGGCCGCCCAGCGTCACACCAGCTTCTTTTGATGTGACGCCTACATCAGCTGGCATATCATATGCCGGCTTTTGTTGCTTGCAGTGGGCATGCGTTGTTTCCCCCACTGGAAGAGCCGTCGTTCACGTTGACGGTGCTCCCGGCTGGCTGGCGCGCATGCGCACTGTGAGCATTCGGCCAGTCCGGATGACGTCACGTCGGCGCCGCCGATTGGATGACGACGGACGGGACGTGCACACAATAGGACGGCGTCCTATTACAGTGTGTATTCTGCTCCAGCCATAGGAGGACATTGCACGCTGCAGGTCTCTTTCCTACCAGATCCAGGTAAAACCCCCCCTTCTCTATTAGAGTACTAACTACTAGGAATCTGTCACTGCTGGATGTTTTCCATTGCAGATCATATATTAGCTCACCCCTCCCCTTACTCTGCTCATATTCTAGGAGAAAGTACTGTTAGCCTACCCTGGATGATACTGTGCCTGCTGGCACCTAATTATCTATGACTACCTAAGCCCCACTGGAGAACCCAGGTGTATATAGATCTGAATTTGTCATTTCCAAGATTAACATTGGTGAGTGCTCTATAACATAGCGGGGGCTATATCACCACAAATTTTATTTATCATTTTCACGTATTTTTACTTTCTTGTTTCAAATTAGCTGTTTTCTTTCTAGGGATAGACCTATGCAATAAGCTAGCATCAGTTTATATCTACCTCAACGTGCATAGGTACATTATATTGCCGGTTGTCCGGTTCCTCCATACCTGCGGACTATTACCTTTTTCATGATTTTATATATGTTCTAGATGTGAGTATTCCCTTACATACTTACTATTCTCCTGTCTTTTTTTCTTCTTATTTCGTTCTTCGTTTCTTCTTTTCCTATCCCCCCTTTTCTCCTTCCTTCTCCCCCCCCCCTTCCTTTTCTCCTCCTCCCTCTCTTCCCCCCCCCCTTTTCTATATAGACTCTTCTTATTTTCTATCCCCCCTCCCCATTTCTTTGTTCCCTCCTTCCCTTCCACGCTTCTTTTTTTTCCCCCCTGATTTTCCTCCCCCCTTTCCCTTTATCCTTTTTTTTTTCTTTCAGTTTTTCCTTTTCTTTTTCCTTGATTGTCCCTTTATCCCCCTCCTTTCTCTCCCTTCTTCTTCTCCTTTTCCGTTCACTCCCTTTTCTTGATATTGGAAATACAATACTCTATCTACTTCATGAACTTCTTTTATTGTGTTACACCCTTGAGATATCATCTAAGATTATGTTGTGCACGCCCCCATAGTAGCCTTTCATCACCGTTTGGTCCTTGCACCCATCACCGTTCTGTCTGAACTAGCACACGTTTTCTTTTTTTAAATACAATATATGTGGTGTCAATATGGATGTCTGTTCCTTATGGATGTATATACTAATCATATATTTGCCATGTTATGTACTTTGATAGCCACAACACATACTGTTTCGCTCTTGAAGAAGCGTGGCGACACGTGAGACATGTCGAGCATCGAATATTCACGTGATATGATTTGATTGTGGATCTGCTATCTAGCCATCTTCTCGGACCGTTCTATATTTGGAGTGACTATCCAGACGTCCGAATAACTGTGCACTTTAGATGGTGTTGTATAGCAAACGCTTGAATATATACACATGTTGTGGTTTTTAAGTTATGTTTCTTTTTACTATGGATTTTTCTAAGTGAATAAAATAAAAATTTTATATAATTAACATTTTGTAGTTGTGCCTAAAAAGTCCAAAAGCCCCTCCTTTCTGGTTCTTGAATTTAATCCAAAACGTGTGCAGATCATAACAGATAACTATCAGATAGGTCAAAAAAAATAGTGTATCTCCAGCAGAACACAGTACAGGTGATAGGCTAAAGCATGAAAACAAACGGTGGGACTAACTACATAGAGCATCTCCTAGCTATGGAGTGAGGTAGGGACACAATTATTAAAGGCAAACAAACAGCCAATGTATGTTTATAACATGTTATGCCGCGTACACACGACCAGACTTTCCGGCAGAAAAGATCTGACGGAATCATTCCGTCGGACATTCCGATTGTGTGTGGGCTTCATCAGACTTTTTCTTTCGAAAATTCTGACAGACCTAGAAATAGGTGAGGAAATTTATAAATAAATGCAGCGCTAATATGTAACAAAAGTACATCTTCGCCAGCACACCATGGATCAGCAAGCAAAATTGTCCAAAAAAAGGTTTTTGTAATAGAAAAAAGGTTACATCACAAGAGAGGTGCAACGTTTCGGGGCCGCGCAGGACCCCTTTGTCATCACTTGCCTGACGAAGGGGTCCTGCGCGGCCCTGAAACGTTGCACCTCTCTTGTGATGTAACCTTTTTTCTATTAAAAGAACCTTTTTTGGACAATTTTGCTTGCTGATCGATGGTGTGCTGGCGAAGATGTACTATTGTGTGATGCTTCAAGAACCCAACTGGTAATCGCTACAGCACCCATTAATGTGTGTGCCATTTTTTCCGGGAACGTGTGCGATTGGAATATCAAATTGACTAATATGTAACAAGGCGCAACAGTGAAGTGTCACTGAAAATGTGAAAATAAAGCTGGTGGTGACTTATAAGTCAGACATCAGTGTAAACCATTTGGAACAAAAGAAAAATAAAAAAAAATGTCACAAATAAAGAAGCAATAAGTGAAATGTCCATATATGACAGCAAAGAAAAAAAACCTGCAACAAAAACTGTCCGTGGTAAACTAAAAAGTAAAAAAATCCTCAGTGGGTAGAGTGAATTTCCATGTGTGGATGATGCATATAGATGGTAATTACTATGTGACAGGAATAACCTCTTAATAAGGCGTTTCACAGCATCAAGATGGAAATAAATGAAGAAATGGGTATGCTTACCATAAGAAGTGGACACACTCACCATACGGCGGTGGGTCAGTCGGGCATTTGGATTTAACAATCCAGCAGATGTTTGATGAAAAAGGCTGGTATGGGAATACCCCTCCAAAACTTCATCCAAAGCCGTGGTGAACAACCAATGTAGTTAGGACCCCCGAGCCAGCGAACTCAAACTCTCATGCAGTGGTCACACTTGATAAGGTGTACGAACTTCCAATGGTATCACATCAAACCATATAAGAAAAGGAGAGAAGGAAAGGGCCTCCACCTGCGTGTGTAAATCCAAAAAATAAAATATTTATTAAAAAAGCCAAAGCTCAGCAGTACAATCCACCCAGCCAGGTGGGTACATGGGGTGATCACATACAAAATAAAAAGCAGTATTGCGTGGTGTCAAGGAGCACAGAGGCTTAGCGACCCGACATGTTTCGGACAATAGTCCTTCAACTGGGGCATAAAAAAAGGACCTAGAAATAGAACATGTTTCAAATCTTTCCGACGGACTCAATTCCTATCGGGAAAACCATTTGTCTGTATGCTATTCCGACGGACCAAAAACGATGCAAGGGCAGCTATAGGCTACTGGCTATTGAACTTCCTTTTTCTAGTCCCGTCGTACGTCATCGCATTCTAAACGAACGGACATTGGTGTGATCATGTGTAGGCAAGTCTGTTTCAGTGGAACTCCGTTGGAACTCCGTTGGAAAGACCGTCAGAGTCTACTCTGACGGAAAGTCCGGTCGTGTGTACGCGGCATTATAGGTTTTTGGGCTCACAGGGAGGCTCTGAACAAAATGAGTGGTGCATGTAGGAACCTGAGGTCTCATACCATATCCTGGTATGCAACATGCTGTCAATACATACCTCCCAACTTTGTGTGATGGGAAAGAGGGACACATTATAGCATCAAAGAATGTTACCCCAGCATTTCATAATCCTGATATGTGTCTGTTGTACCATGTACTTGTATTGAAAAGTATCCTGTTAAATTTGTATTGCTACCTTTGTGTGAAATAGCTGGTGATCCTGTCAGTCGCCCTACTTTCCTACCTCAAACTGACCACGCTAGGCATGAGAGCACATCCTTTCCAGCAGAAACCGTTTTCTGGCCTGGGAGCACAGCCTGCCTGTTCTTCAGTGGTTAGACTTCAGTGCCAACTATCAGTGCCAACTATCAGTGCCCATCAGTGCCACCCCATCAGTGCCTCCTGATCAGTGCAGCTAATCAGTGCCCATCAGTGCAGCCTCATCAGCGCACATCAGTGAAGGAGAAAAATTACCTGCAAAATGTTATAGCAAAATATGAAAAACGTTTTTTTTTTTTTTTTTTCCTAAATTTTCAGTCTTTTTTGTTTGTTTAGTGATAAGGTCAGGGATTTAATTTAGAGTTCTCACTTAATATGATGCCTACGTGTAAATCTGTTTTGAATGTAACTTTTTGGCTGTTGAACTCAATTGAAGCTGCTTTTGTTTTCTTGTAACTGTATTGCCATGGTGTTGAAGCTTGTGTTCGTAGCCCAGGTGACTCCTGTTGTTGTTTACCCTTGCCCTTTGTGGGGGGGCTGTGCTGATGCTATTGTTTGTATAATTGCCTATAAAAGGCCTTTGAAAGAAGTAAAGAGCGGCAGTCCATTATGCTCAGAACTTTGATACAGACATACCTGACTCTGTGTCTTAATTCCTATATGAAGCAATAATTAGACAAAGCAATATAAACTTAAAGCAACTTATTTAACAGTTGCACCTAACATTTTGGCGCCGAAGAACAGGGACTCACCGATGATACTACAAGAGGTGGTTGAGCTACGCTGACGGAACAAAAGGACAGGCATTCCGGGAACCACAGATCAAAAAACCTGCGCAGGTAAGAAAAAGCTTTATTTTTCTTATATTCTGTGCTCCCCTGATTTGTGCCTATCCGTCCTGTCAGTTACGGTTCTCCTGGTTTTAAAACACCAGCCTCTGTAGTGGTGAGTCTAGAATTACTGCATATTTTAGTTTATATTGCTGGAATTATTCGTTTGTTCGTTATCTGTGTTTGTCTTGTCTGTCTTGTTGAGAAAGTGAATGAGCCTTGTCAAGGATGGTATGAGTTAGAAGGGGATTGCCGAACTAAGCAACGGAATGCGCCTTACCTCACACGATTGGGAACCTGAGGGCTTGTGAGCTTGGGGGTCTGACGCTTATGCTTAACCTCACATCTAACTCATAAACCATAGACGGGTTGAGAGTATAAGCCCTGTCTGCTCCATAAAGCAGGGATAAGAGTGTATGAGAGGGATTCCCAGATACGGGGAGGGTAATGAGGTCTCCATAAAGCCCGGAGATCTAGTCGGATACCTGGCCACTTAAAGGAATGCTTGTATATGTTGTAGCCGCATTTGTGTATATGTTGTAGCCGCATTCTGGTTTGTTATTGGGCTAGCATATAAAGTAATTATTTGTTATTGGGCTAGCATATAAAGTAATTCGGTTTCAGAAATCTCATTCCGGAAGAGGTTTCTAGTATTCTAGCACCCTAGGAGGAAGGCAACGAGGAACTAGTGTAACTTAGCTGGTTTGCTATTGGGCTAGCATATAAAGTAATTATTCATTCTTGTATATGTTGTAGCCGCATTATATTGTACACTAAGTGTCCCACACGCTACCTAGGCAGGACTGTTAGAATGGGCCAGAGGAACACAAAACCCCGTCAGGGAATTGTGGCGCACTATACGGTGCCACAGATAATTAAGAACATTTATGGGAAAACCGAAGCACAGGACTTAAAGGATGTCCTTCGTAAATTTAAGGTGAAAGGAGCAGCGGGTTTAGACCCGGATGTATGGAGTGAAATAAAAAGGGACAGACAAGGAGAGGTGTTAGAGAAGCAATGGATGAGTCAGGTTCAATGCTTAATTAAGGTTTCAAATAGAGCAAAAGAAGAGGGGTGGAAATATAATCCAGACTGTGATGGTTGGGATATGAAAGACAGAAGAACAAAAAATGTTGAAATTTTAAATAGTCTTAGTTCAACCATCCCACCCCCATATACTGACATAGAACGTAAACCACACAAGATATATCCTGTACTTAAGGGTAGAGAATGTTTTTTTTTTTTTTTTTTTTCAGGTTTGTGGAGTATAAGAATTTCATTCAGAAACTGTAGCTCCCGTACGCACTGATACATGCATTATAGTAAAGCCAGCTGTTTTCTGTAGATTTGTGACACAGTTAATGAATACACATGAAGCAACCTGGCAGGATGGGGAGGATTTATGCAGACATAAAATGACTCTGACCCTGTTTAACCAGTTTATGACTGACCTGCAGACCGAGCTGAGGGGGATGGCAATACTGGAGACAGGACATGTCAGACATATAGACTCAAGGGCTCCTTTTATTGCTAGATTAGAAGCTTTCTGTCAGGCAAAACAACAAGAGGGGGGGTCAATATCACCCATGAAACAAATGCCAGGACAGACTGTATCAGAATTTTACTTATCTATAGAAAGTATGATGGCAGATGAGGGAATGGATTTAGAGCTGCCAGTCACGATCCGAGCCTTCAATAGACAGTTTATGGAAGGATTAATTCCACAGATAAGTGAAAGACTGAAAGCTTGCACACCACCCTTAATTTGTTGCGATTTTTGGCAGAAAAAGGTTGCAAGGTTAATAAGAAAAAGTTACAAGTGTGTCAGGAAAAAGTTATCTTTTTGGGACATTGTATATCACAGGGTACGAGACATCTCACTGAGGAGAGGGTTCAAGTGATAAAGGGAATGTTACCCCCACGGAATTTTAAACAATTGCGTATGTTTTTAGGTATCGTGTCATATTGTAGACAGAGGATACCACATGCTAGCGCTTTGATGCAGCCATTATACGATTGTTTGAAAATTGTACCGTATATGCTTACAGAAATAGCTTATGAGTCGTTTATCATTTTAGATTATACTAAGATATTTAATCTGTACGTTGCTGAGATCACTGGACATGCCACAGGTGTTCTGACACAGGCACATGTGAAACAAAGACCAATCGCTCACTTTTCAGCAGCATTAGATCCAGTATCTAGAGGTTCACTGTCTTGTGTACGGGCGGTAGCTGCAGTGTCAATTATCATAGATAAGTCATCAGAGATTGTTCTAGACAATCCAGTTGTAGTACACACCACACATGACATACATGCAATCTTGTCTCAGGTACAGCCTAAACACATTTCCATGGCTAGGCAATTAAGGTTACAGTGTACTTTACTTTTACCTCCAAATGTCACTTTTCAACGCTGTACAACCTTAAATTTGGCTACCTTTTTGCCTCTTCAGTCACCAGATTTGGCAAGGGGGAATGATAATGATAGTGCTAATAGTACTAGTGAGAAAGGAAATTAGGTACCTGACACTCTTTTGTTTAAAGAAGTAAATGAACATGATTGTTTTCAGCTCATGGAACAGGAGACAATGGGATTCCCACATGTTACAGATACACCGATTTTAAATGCTGAGCACACTTTGTACATAGATGGCAGTAGGTTTGCTGATGACAAGGGTAAATATCACACAGGGTATGCCGTAGTGACTGATACACAGGTGATTTAAGCATAGCCCTTACCAGCCCACATGTCAGCACAAGAAGCAGAATTAAAAGCTTTAGAACAAGCCCTAGAATACTTAAAAGGACGAGAAGGGAATATTTACACTGACTCTGCCTACGCTTATGGTGTAGCGCACGATTATGGCCACATATGGAGGGCTAGAGGTTATCTGACAGCAGCAGGTACACCTGTAAAACATGGAGAAGGGATTAAGAGAGTCCTGAACAATCTTCAAAAGGTTAAACGAGTGGCCATCATGAAGATAGCGGCACACACGAGCGCAAAAACAATTGAGGCAAAAGGAAATGCATTTGCAGATTTGACTGCAAAACAGGCAGCTCTAGGGGAAGGAAGCCCTGAGACCTTAGCAGCGGTAGAGGTGAGTATCCCAGAACCAACATGGCAGCAGCTGAGTAAATTACAGGAGCAAGCAGGGGAGAGCGAGAAAGATAAGTGGGTCAGAATGGGAGCAGCACCAGACCTTGACAATGTATGGAGGGAAGGGGGCAAAATATGCCCGCCTGCCTCTCTGTACCCAGCAATGGCAGGGGCAGTTCACCTACCCACACACGTCAGTTCCAATTCCATGTATAGGATTGTGAACCAAGGATGGCTCGCCCCTGGATTCAGTAGTACTGCGAGAAACTACTGTGCAGCCTGCCAAATCTGTCTCCTGAATAACCCAGGACAGAGAGTAAAAACCCCACGAAAACACCAGGTCCGGGCCCAATACCCCTTCCAGAGACTGCAAATTGACTATATACAAATGCCCAAGAGCAGCCCCTTTGAGTTTGTCCTCGTGTGTATCGATTTATTTTCAGGTTGACCCGAAAGTTATCCAGTAAAATCAGCTACAGCTAAAGCCACAGCTAAGAAACTGATCACTGAGTTAATACCTAGGTTTGGTCTTCCTGAAACCATAGAATCAGATAGGGGAACACACTTTACAGGAGAAATCATGCAGAATGTGATGACCATGTTAGGGGTTCAACAAAGTTTTCACACCCCTTACCACACACAGAGTTCAGGATCAGTGGAGAGAGTAAATGGGACAATAAAGTTAAAAATACAAAAGGCAATGCAAGGGTTAAACAAGCCATGGCCTGAATGTCTGCTTTTGGTTTTATTCTCTGTAAGGTACACTCCAACAGGAAAAACAGGATTGTCCCCATATGAGATACTTTTTGGTAATGCGCCTAGATTAGGTCTATACTTTCCACAGAGTATGCAATTGCAATGTGACAGTTTGACTGCATATGTAATACAATTACAACAACGTCTAACTAAGATCCACAAAAGTGGGTATTCTTCTCTTCCAGACCCTAATTCAATAGCAGGTACACATACTCTGCTACCAGGGGATTATGTATATGTAAAGAAACACACCAGAAAGACATTGGAGCCAGGGTTTGAAGGTCCTTATCAAGCGCTTCTGACCACAGCCACTTCAGTAAAGCTGGAAGGAAAACCTACCTGGATACACGCATCACACTGCAAGAAACAACCCGAGAAAACAACATGATGAAATATCTACTTACATATTTTCTGTTGAAAATTGTTGTTTTACAAATACATGCATGGACTCCTGGTATTAATGTAATTGAGGTAGAGGAAACAGCAAACTTTCAATGGGTTATAGATGATCCTAAAGTAGCAAATGATTCAGGATATGAGATGAATAAGTATTATGATGTAGGTAATTACACTGTTAAAGGACACAGGCGACCATTTCATATAGATGTAGGTATTGCATGGATACAGACCCACTCTCAGAAGTAACTATAACTTTCCAGTGGAATGACAATATGCGCTTTCCTTTCAATAACAGTAATGCCGCGTACACACGGTCGGACTTTTCGTCTACAAAAGTCCGACAGCCTGTCCGACAGACTTCCGGCGGACTTTCGGCGGACTTGCAGCAGACTTTCTAACGAACGGACTTGCCTACACACGACCACACAAAAGTCCGATGGATTCGTACGTGATGACGTACACCGGACTAAAATAAGGAAGTTCATAGCCAGTAGCCAATAGCTGCCCTAGCATGGGTTTTTGTCCGTCGGACTAGCACACAGACGAGCGGATTTCGGGGTCCGTCGTAGTTACGACGTAAAGATTTGAAGCATGTTTCAAATCTAAAGTCCGTCGGATTTGAGGCTGAAAAAGTCTGCTGAAAGTCCGGAGAAGCCCACACACGATCGGATTACCAGCCAGCTTTAGTCCGTCGGCGTCCGTTGGACTTTTGTAGACGAAAAGTCCGACCGTGTGTACGCGGCATAAGAACCATAGGTGTCATAAAATATCCCTTTCACAGACATGAAAACAAGCCCGGGAACGGGTAGTGGGACAAATGTACCAAATATTAACAGTCATGGCAGAAGGAGGGTAGCAGATGTAATGGAAATGTGTAAAATAGTGGTCATGCCACTAGTAATTAAAGACGAGTTTTGGTATCCAGAAATATATGGGAAATATGTAGATAAAGGAAACAGAACCCATGATCTTAGTCTATGTGAAGGAACTAATAAGGGAATGGTATGTGGCAGAAGTTCCCCAGTATATGAACCTTGCTTGTTAAAATACCAAACTAGCATATGCAAAATGCAAAGAACACCGATAAATGTGAACAATAGATTCATAGAAATAGGACCCCAGCATATTTGTATCATTACTAATGACAACCGCACCATGTTAGCGTTAAATAGATCGGCGCCATTTGCGGGATGTATAAAAAAGATTAAAATATTACAATGGGGTAACGACACCTATCTTTTTGAACCAGACGCCGATAAGATATTCTCTTCAGTCTATGAGGTACATAATCTCACTGACACTACACCCTTTATAATTTCTTTAGACCCACTAAAACAGGTTTTGGAACAATCAGAGTTGTTAAGACAACACATAGAAACACTAGAACACACCCTACAGAATAACCTTGTATCCGCAATTATTGACAAAGGTAGACTAGTACATCTTTCCTCACAGATACAACAGGATACTGCACCACATTGGTGGGATATATTTAGTGGAATGTCTTCTACAGCAACCAATACCTTTCACTGGTTGTTAAGTCCAATGGTAATTATTATTCTAATATTAACATCACTTACAATCACAAATATATGTGTATACAGGAAAATAAATAGGAAAATTAGGAGAATAGACAGGGCATACCGATAAATGTGTATTGACATCACCCTACTCCTATAAAACTCCTCTTCTTGAATTTTAAGATGTTGGTAATACCTAGGGGGATGGGTTCTACCCCTCTGACAACTCGCGGTCAGGGAAAGGACTCTGGGGAAAAACTGACTAGAACTTATTCATGAGGACCCAGGGGGAAGGAGAGGATGATGTCAAAGGGGGAAATTGATAAGGTCAGGGATTTAATTTAGAGTTCTCACTTAATATGATGCCTACGTGTAAATCTGTTTTGAATGTAACTTTTTGGCTGTTGAACTCAATTGAAGCTGCTTTTGTTTTCTTGTAACTGTATTGCCATGGTGTTGAAGCTTGTGTTCGTAGCCCAGGTGACTCCTGTTGTTGTTTACCCTTGCCCTTTGTGGGGGGACTGTGCTGATGCTATTGTTTGTATAATTGCCTATAAAAGGCCTTTGAAAGAAGTAAAGAGCGGCAGTCCATTATGCTCAGAACTTTGATACAGACATACCTGACTCTGTGTCTTAATTCCTATATGAAGCAATAATTAGACAAAGCAATATAAACTATAAGCAACTTATTTAAAAGTTGAACCTAACATTAGCAAAAATTTAAAAACCCAGTGGTGATTAAATATCACCAAAGCGGCGCTTTGCGGGTGGTTTTAACCCTTTTTCGGCCACTAGCGGGGGTTAAAACTGCCCCACTAGCAGCCGAATAGCGCCACTAAAACGACGGTAAAGCTTTACCGCAGACGCCCGCCCGCCCCAGTGTAAGTAGTGTAAGCAGTGAAAGTAGCTTAAAGGTGAACTTACACTTTAATGGAAACGTATTCATTGATGTTTCCCGTTTGTTTTCCTGATAGATTTTATTCAACAATTCACATTGCTTTCTTCATCATTTTTCAAACAATACATGAGATTTTCACTTTGCCCTTTCAATTAAAACAGTAAAAAAATGAACTGACGTTGAGCATGTACAAAATTACCGAACAAAACAGTTATCATGTCAGTCCTCTGAGAACAAGGGAATGTAAACTAAATTACTGCCTTTGCAGCAATTAGTTCCAATCCGCCCTCTGTTATTGTACAGAAGACTTCTACCATATGTCAGCGTAGAACAAAGCTGACATTTCTCTCTGTGTAATCTGCCTGTTGAAAAATGGCCTGTGCTCAGTAACTTTATTGAAGTCCTTTATTAAATTGCATAATAATAAAATCTGCTTTAATTCTACAAGTGGAAGTATAATTGATTAAAGAATGTCTCCGTTCTTTTTCGCTGTATAATCTTCTGATTCTAAATCAGCCTTAATCTTCTCTAATGCTACTTAACAGACTTGTCTATTGCTATTTATTGTAGCTTAAATAGATCAATTTGCTATAACAAAATAGAGTTGGCTATGTCCTATCCATATTGTAGAATTATTTTATCTGACACCTTTCCTATTAAACACAATGACAGGATATCAGAAACACTAATATGATATGACAGTCTTAATCAATCTAAGAAAAATGGCAGTTTTGTGATTGTACTTTACCATATTCCACTGGTAACTGGTTTACTGCAGCTGGGCCCTTCCTAACATCCGTGTGAACAAAATAAGGGGAACAGCACACTATAGATGAGAAAATCCATGGTGTTATTGAAACATTAAAAACATCACATACTGGGGGGAATTCAATAAAGCTGTTGCGCCACATTTCTGGTGTTAATCCCTCTTGTTACGATAATGCGTCAAATTCATGAAACATTTGCAAAACATTTGGTTCTACAATAAGCCACCTTTAGACCATGTTGCATTGGATAGTCACTTTACACTGTCTTGCATTAAATGCGCTAAATGTAAAAGTGGAGCTAATTAAGACCAACTCTCTTTTGGCATACAGAGAGAAAAACTGGCTTAGACAGATTTTGCAAAAGTGGCGCAGCCTTAGTCAAATTTAAAGTGTTACTAAACAGTAAAATCAGTCTTTACAGTATATGCAGCATAGCATGCTTGTTATACTCACTGTGGAACCTAAGGGGTTAATCCTCTGCATTGTGTGAAAAGGCTGTTTGATCCTGTCTTCTCTGATCCTCTCCTTTTTCCACTGACTCCAATATATTATCCGGATATTTACAGAGCCAGGGAACATGCTGCACATGCTCATTTTGGTGTGTATTGCTAGAGTTTTTTTCTTTGAGAGGGTGCATGTGATCAGCACAGGGCCAATCAGCACTGTCCAGACAGAGGGTCAGGGGTCATGCATTCTCATAGGATAATCGTGGGAGGATGAAAACTCCTCCTACAAGCTGTCACAAGACTGCTATACACTGCTGATGAAAAAAGGTATTTAGGAGTTTATATTTACTTTATATTTAATTGCATTTCCATCTTCTGTCTTCTGTGTACTGTGGGAGACCAGATATGGCAATTGCAGAATCCTGGGTTTAGTAACACTTTAAGTACAAGTTCCAGACAGGTACATGCATTTGGAGTATTCTTCACCACCTTTAGAATGCACAAGAGACACTTTTGCAAAATCTGTGTGTGCTAATCTTTATGAATTCCGGGGACTGAATCCCGGAGACAGTACTGCTCTTCGCATAGCACATGACCATTATTTCCAGTGGTTCCTCTATTATACTCTGGATATCTGTCAGGCTCCATTTACATCTGCCGATTTGGGATTGGGGACAGAATTGCTGTGATTTTGCCGCAATTCCAAATCACACTGCAACAGTGGCAAAATGCACCACGCATGTATAGGTGACACTCATATTTAATTAAACACACCAAACATGTTGCGGTTTTGCCGCATGATAAATTGTGCAACAATTGCAGCAAACCACATGGCGGGAGCTTCTCACTCAAAAAGAAGCAGGAGCTTCTTCTGTGTCTGTCTCCTAGGTTTTCCCATTAGTCCCTGTTCCAGATGTGAACAGGGACTAATGGGGAAACCTAGAAGACAGGCACAGTAAAGGGAGAGCCAGTATGGGGCGCAGTCTAAACATTGATTTGGAGTCCCTACATCTCTAACCATACCATTTTTAATACAGTTCCACGTACAGGATACATCCATCAACAAAGTTTATAGAACATATCTCATTTTCGTCCTCTCCCCACCCCATCCCCGATGGCGCTCCCCTGCCACTATTTTAATGTATAAAATGACACTTACATGTAGTCTGCTATTTCATTCATTTATAGATCACTGTGTGACAGCAATTAAACCTTATTTTTTTTTTTTAATAAATTGCACTCCTGTTTAACCCCTTAATTTTTTATTTTTTTTTTTAATTTTAAAGTATTCAAAAAGAAAATGAGTTTTTACAAAACAATGCCAATTTGGCATACCCTGGCTCGGTGTACATACCAGAGAAATAAAAAAAAAAAAGAAAATACCATAAAAAAATAGGAATAATAACATTATACATCTTCAGAGTACTTCAAGGTTTGAGAAGTTAAAACGACTTAGATCAAGCATGCATGTAGACAGAGAATAATGCTGTAAAGAGTGCGTTAAACAATAGGAGACAGATATATAAAGGGTGACAATCCGTAAATTTGTTAAGGTTATGAAAGGTTTTGGATACCGCCTAGGAACCTTTTGCGGGTATTCGGATAGAGAGGTTGGGTTAACGCCTTCATTTTTTTTTTTTTTTTACATCTTTTTGTCTATAGATTATATAGAAAGAAAAATACATTTCTGTGCCTTACTACATTTAGACCTCATGCATAAAGATGGTGAGAGGCTGAAAATATGACAGGTGCCATTCAAGTGAATAGCTGTATGCATTTGGGAATTATAGTATGTTGTATGTGCAGGCGCAGGTAAACACAGATGCACAGAAACACATATGAGAAGAGAATGGCCACGTACAGCCATTCACTTGTATGGCAGGCTGTACTTGGCACCTGCAGCTTTCTGAAATTTTACACTCAGCATATTTTCAGCCTTTCACCATGTAAGTGATGATGATACCTTAAGCCTAGTACACATTATCAGTACGTTAGTACAACGATCTCCCCTGCTGAGCTGTTGTGTTCTGACAGGAGGATGGCCCCTCCACCAGAACACTGGTCGAACGGCCGGCTTCTGTCAGACCGGCTGCCATACACACGGACCGAATGTCGGATGTTTTTTATTGAACCTGACATTCGGCCTGTGTGTACTAGGCTTAAAGAGGAAGTAAAGTGCTGTTTTTTTTTCCCTTACCTGCAAAAGTAAATGCATAATGTGCTAGTATGCATCGCATACTAGCACATTATGTTAAACTTACCTGCAAATGAAGCCTTTGTTGTCTCGCTGGAGGCCGCATCCATCTTCCCCCGTCTTCCTTCCAGGTCCGCGGGCTCCAGCTATGTGACTGGTCGGAGCTGTTTGACATCACTCACAGGCCGGTCATGGCACAGGGTTCTGAAGAAATGGCACGGGTGGCCGTTCCTTCAGAGTGCATGCACCGATGACGTAATTGGCTGCATATACAGTAAATAGCTCCATGATTCAGTCCAGAAACCATAGTCGGGTTTTCCCCAACCCTCTTTGCATACTTCCTCGCTCGTTTTGATAAACCAAAAAGAGCCAAAATACCTAAAACATAGGTCATAGCAATCATGCAATGACTTCTATTTATTCCCCAATTCTAGCATTGGTGTGTGTAGGCAAATACAGTGCTAGTACATATGAATGTTTGTACGTGCATTACCTTTCCTTAAAAAAGTGGATAAATCACATTGCATGGCTCCCTGGTTTCTTTATGTAGACAGCTTTAGTTGGTGAAAAGTTATCTTTGTTTTGCCCAACCTGACCAAAAAAAGATTTATCTGTGAACTGCCTGACCCTTCCCATACAAAGACTAAAAATAATACAAAACCCTGTTCTATACATTGATTAAGGCAGACTTGGAAAAAAAGGGGCATATGTCTATAAACACCTGTATGTTTTTTTTTTTTTTTTTTGCATAATGAGTGCAGCAGCCTGACATAATTCAGAAATCCATAATGTGGATTTAGTAATTGGAAGCATATTCATCTGTTTTGAAAATGTAAGGTTTGTATTTTCTAATGTTACAAGGCTTGGTGTTAAAGCAATTTTTGCCAAACGTACAAATTTGTTTGAAATAATGTGTTTCTAGGTATCTGGCTTGCGCATCTGTCATAAATTGCAAAATGTGGGTGGCATTTAAGAAATTATCTTTACAATTATTACAACAGCTACTCCTCAGTATAAAGCATTTGCCATGATTTCTGCTTCTGACTCAACACTTTACTGGAAAGAAAAAATCTCTTATTGAAAGGGAAATATGTTGCGTAATGTGTTGTGATATAAATGCTGTTGGTTATTTAATTTATTTCATTACAAAAAAAAGATTTAATTGTAGTCATATAACATTCTTCTATTAGCTTATATTTTCTTCTGGGTGGGCTTTACTGATGGTATTTTTCTTAACAAAGAGGTTTTTTTCTGTTTGAATGACTCAGAGGGCACTAAGATGAGGTGAGATCATCAACTCCACCTCCAGAGATGGGCTGATGTCTTTCAGCAATCACAATGCTGCATTTTCCTCCATGGCGAAAGACAAGTCTACATACTATTTGATTGCATTTGCTGAGGAGTAAATCTCCAAGCAATGATAAAATTAATTAAAAATATATATTGGCCCATGGAGTATGAATTACAATACCATTGATAAACGTTTTTGGGTCCCAGTTTCATTGGGGGGTATATGCATTTACTGAAGACATTTATTATAATAGCAAATTATTCACAGCCGTCTTACCATCTAGCCCCTGGCTTTCCTGGCTGAATTACAGGTAATTTTCATTTAGATGTGCCATCTGCTACAAACTAAATTGGTATTTTAATTTAAACAAATTAGTGTTCAGATATTCCTACTTCACTATTATTTTTTGTTAAATATTGTAGCTAGTATTGTAGATGATTCGTATTGCCAATTTTGAGAAATCTACTACTTCTAAATACAAACATGACAAAAGCCAACTGTACATTTATTGGACAACTCTACACCAAAGCTACACCTCCTATTTAAAATATTAAAAAAAAATTACAAAATATTTTACAGCGTGCAGACTGATATTTAGTAGTGTATTCCACTCAAGCTCGCCACGCGCTCATCCATTTGTTAAAGAGGTGATAAAAAATGGTTAATTAATTGGGAGTTCCCATGATCCAATCATCAAACCCATGAGATTATTGTATGTTTGGATTTAAATTTACCTTTTTTATTCTTAACCTGACTCTAGAACAACCTTAGTCAATCATAGTTTCAAAGAACCTTCATCAGGAATCGACCGAGATTCAAACCATGTATGGGCAGGTTGAATGTATCAAGTTAGCAAAAATCACTGTCTTCTCCCAGCAGGGACGGCTTCCCCGCCACCCTGCTGGGAGAAATCAATGGCTCGGCTGGAGGGAAAGAAATTCGGTCCGTGTATGGCCGGCTTTAGGGTTCCTCCAGAGGTTGCTAGAAGTTCCTCAACCCCTTCACGCCTAAGGGTAAAACAAATCTAAATGCCTAAGCCCAATTTTGCAATTTTGACATGTGTTAGAAAAAACGTACATATCATTACAACTACGTTTGCATCCAGGTGAATTATACCTTGTTTTTTTTCAGGACAAATTGGGTTTTTATTTGGTGGTAAATGGTAATGGATATCCCCTGATTTTTTTAATTTTTTTTATTATCAAAGCAAAACTGGCCCAAAATATTAAAAATGTTTAAAGATTAACTGTATATTTCTTGCTACTACCATAACCTACCACCAAAGCACAACCCAAAATAAATTCTCCTGCTCCTGTCGATTGCAGTGATACTGCGTATGTGTATGTTAGTTGCTGTTTGTACCCGTAGTACAGCCCAGAAACATATCCTACCTAAAACACACTGACACTAATACTAATTAAAAAAAATAAAATAAATCCTGTCCATAAAATACTGACCTTTGACCCTGATCTTTAACATTGAACTTTGACTCTGATCTTGACCCAAACACTAACCCTGGCACTGACCTAGATCAAACCTTGATCTAGGTATTTTTCTTTTTTTTTTCTTTTTTTTAATTTAATTTTCTTTTTGTTTATTATTATTTTTATTTTTCCTTCACACACTTTTTTTCCTATCTCTGCAAGGCCAGAGAATAATACAATGTATCTGTATGATGACAGCTCCTGGGGATACTATATGGGCACACAAACAGGTGTTGGCCCCCTGGGGATAGATGCAGTTGAGTTGCCAAGCATGTAACTTCAGTGTCCTAATCAGGCTATAATGATCTTACAAATATGCTGTGACCACTTATGTCAATACAGCTATTGTGTGACTACTATCTGATATTAAGTCTACCATATAGGATTTTCTCTGCCCCTAGAGGTACAATCGACTGGCTGCTTATGCTAATTTTGGATTACTGTTGTGGCTAATCCATTGTTCTGTTGCCCGCCCAGGGAGATCTTTATGCAGGAATTTTTACATGCCTGGACCAGTGAGACCTGTTTCTATATGCCCCCAATGTTTGTCCTGAAGAATCGATCCAGCGAAACATGTAAACGCACAGGGGCTCACGCATTCCTTTGATGTCATGCTGTTGAACATCATTTGTCATTTGGGTATGTGACTTCCTCTTTATCTGGCCATCAAATGGCTGTTAGTGGACACACGCCTTTTACATTTTATATTTTTGTAATTTTTATGTACAAATAAAATATTATTTTTTACCAATATTGTTGATCTGATCTGCCTCTAAAAGTCTGACCTAGTGTTTTTTTTTTTTCTTTGTTTTTTTTCAATACAATGTATCTCTCTCCTCCATTCACAGAGACAGAAAATATGGGGGCGTGCTTCACAGTGACTGATCACTGTGATAGCCAATTAGAGGCTATTACAGCAAACAGGTGACCTGAAATTGGCCATTCCGGGTCCCAATAGTGAGAACGGGGCCTGGGGCTCTTGGTGAGACCCCGGGCTCTGTGCTGGGAGTGCACCGCGCGCCGTGCTCCCAGCACAAAGGGAGATATGCTAATATGTGGTCCCACAGAAAGAAGCCTAATCCAATGGGGCCGCATATTTGCGTACGCGGGTTAAGCAATGAGCAACTTCTGCCTCTTGTATAAGTAACCACTGAAACCAATGATCTTTTTAGCGATCTGCAAGAGGGAGATTCTTCTTACATCTGTAAGTAGCATTCTTCCTGCTGAACATCATACTGTGATCTATACTAGATATAGTAATTTATTAGCAGGGATTTCCCAAAACCAGAAAGTTATTTCAAGGGTTCCGCCAAGTAAGGTTGAGAATAGCTGCTCTAGAAGTTAGTGGTGGACACACACTTTGCTGGAACTCAGACTGGACAAACAAGTTCTGGCAGTTTAACTGAGGGCTATAGTTGATAAATATTTAAGCAGGGTCTGACTGCCCTCTGTTTTCTTGATGGTGGTCCTTTTGTTAGTTTGACAACACAATCAGTTGCAAAGGCACTATATCCACTATATCCATGACCCCTGATGACTTCAGAGCATACTGACGAAACCGGGAGGGTGGCTTGAACTTGGTACGTCACTTCCACCGTTTGCAACGCAGCTGTAACACCAACGGTGTCTCCTTACACATGGTTGTGTATGCTTAGCTGCTATGAAGTTTTTTACTTGTTTTTATTGCGTCTTTGAATACATTTTTGATATACTTCACCATGGGAGCCATTTTTCCTCTTCTAACTTATGGCATTGATGGTCTGGTATGACCAATTCCACATCGAGGTCTCCACAATATGCTCACCGAGTACTTGCATATGTCCACAGAAACCCTGACTGCACAGTATTTGGATTGAGCCGCGTTTGTGAGACCCTCCATTGGCACCTTCCATTAAAGCATTTTTTACTACCTGTAATGGGGGTCATTGGATTCTGGTGAGTAGGATGTGTGGCTGGTGATGGAAGACATACCTCTTTGATATAGGAAGATTTTATCCAGAAATTGTCAATTTGAACTGTTTATTTGAACACTTTATTTTCACAACAGTGGGATTTTTGTTTTGATTTTTTCATTCTTTGATTTTTTGATTGTTTTGTTTTATGGTTTTTTTGTGTTTTGTTGATTTCACACTTGGACTTTAAAGTTGAGAAACTTACAGATTGTTATGTTTGTGGTTCATATAACATTAGCACTTATTTGCACTCTCAATCGTTAGCACTTTCTTGCACTTTTATAGAGAGCGTGGTTTCAATTAATTAATTTGATGATTTTTTTCACACTATATCCACCCCACCCACAATTTGTTCATACAGTAGAGTGTGGAGAGAGAGAACAGTATCAAAATGAGCCTTCTGCTCTATTCCCATACCTATCCCTTCATAGTGCCATGAAAAGATAATTTAAGCAACTTGCTTAATTGGTATTTTCATCATCAATTTCAACCAATTTTAGATCGTGTTTTCAAATAATTCCAGCATGTGGGCAATTTCTTTTGAAAAATGAAAAACAATTCTTTCCTTAGCCAATGTTTACATAAAACACCACCAGACAGGGCTGGTACAAGGTCCTATAGCAGAAAAGGGAAAAAGGTCAAAGTTCATCCACCATCCTCATGGTGACCATCTCTTCTGCCTACCCCTTGGCCTGGCCTTGCTGCCACATATGAGCTATTCAGCTTATAAACAAGTAACCGGCTCATAATTTGTAAAAATAAACTAGTCTATGCCCAGGGACCCAGTCATTCCTCGATTGTGTTCCATTCACAGCCCTCGTGGCATAGACACCTCTGTCATTCTTTTGGCAGTCGTGTCACTGCTGCCAGCAGCCAGGCATGGTTAGAGATCGGGAGAAAAACTTAGCTTTTGCCAGAAAGTCAAAAACCAGCAGAAGCACTGCGTAGTCTGTTTGGTCTAAACATTTTGCAGAAATGGAGCGTGCAGTAAAACAGCCAATGGAACAGACTCTGAAAGTACCTTTTTGTTTCATCGTTGGATAATGGAAAGGTTCGTTTTAAATAGATTTGTATTACATTTGATTTAAAACACTAGTTTACAAACATTTTAGCAAGTTTATTTTGTTTAGCTAAAACAAGTAAAAAATAAAAAATAAAAATAGTATGAATAAAATGGCAAATCTTTTTATATTCTGATTGTGGAGTATAATAATTGTCACAATAAGTGATTCCTATTTTAAAGTCCACAAATAGTAAAAACTGATTGTCTATTATGTACTGACAGGAAGTAAAAATATCTGACACTATTCATTGTGTTATATTCAAATTTGAGTCCATTTTCCCTTGCAATTGTATTTGTAGAGCTGCGTGTCCTGCTTCTTTCATGGTTTAGTAATTCACAACTAAATTGCCTGTGATTCTATAGAGATTTAGAATAATGTGCTGTATTTCTATAACTGATACATTTTTCACTAAATAGATTTTTCTCATCTTTTGTATTATATATTTACTGATATCAACAGTTTTGGTTTAACAATTCTTATCAATGTTATATAATGAATGGGATACTTTGTCCTAAAAAGTTTGATTGTAAGTAGATTGGAAGCCATGGAAAGGCTCCTCCTTCTCTGCCCATATAAGGGAAGGAAGGAAGAAACATACATGCAATCTTTACAGTAAAGGATGCCATTGCTTCATAAAGTGACCACTTTCCAATTATATTAATCACCAGACAAAAGTACACTATATTGCCAAAGGTATGGGGACACCCTCCTTTACATGCACATGAACTTTAATGGCATCCCAGTTATAGTCCGTATTGTTCAATATTGAGTTGGCCCACCCTTTGCAGCTATAACAGCTTCAACTCTTCTGAGAAGGCTGTCCACAAGGTTTAGGAGTGTGTCTATAGGAATGTTTGACTGTTCTTCCAGAAACGCATTTGTAATGTCAGGCACTGATGTTGGACGAGAAGGCCTGGCTCACAGTTTCTGCTCTAATTCATCCCATAGGTGTTCTATCAGGTTGAGGTCAGGACTCTGTGCAGGCAAATCAAGTTCCTCCACCTCAAACTCGCTCATCCATGTTATTATGGATCTTGCTTTGTGCACTGGTACGCAATCATGTTGGAACAGAAAAGGGGCCATCTCCATACTGTTCCCACAAAGTTGGGAGCATGAAGTTGTCCAAAATATCTTGGTATGCTGGCGCCTTAAGATTTCTCTTCACTGGAACTAGGGGCCAAGCCCAACCCCTGAAAAACAACCCCACAGCACAATCCACCCTCCACCAAATGAGCTGCACAAAGCAAGGTCCATAAAGACATGGATGAGCGAGTTTGGGGTGGAGGAACTTGACTAGCCTGCACAGAGTCCTTGACCTCAACCCGATAGAACACCTTTGGGATAAAAATGAGAGCGGAGACTGCAAGCCCGGCCTTGTCCAACATCAGTGCCTGACCTCACAAATGCGCTTCTGGAAGAATGGTCAAACATTCCCATAGACACACTCCCAAACCTTGTGGACAGCCTTCCCAGAAGAGTTTGAAGCTGTTATAGCTGCAAAGGGTGGGCCAACTCAGTAATGAACCTTATGGACTAAGACTGGGATGCCATTAAAGTTCATGTGCTTGTAAAGGCATGTGTCCCAATACTTTTGGCAATATAGTGTATATGTATTTGGTGTCCATCACCATTAGTGTTATTAAAAGCTTTGCCACAGCAAGCACACACTTACACGCTAGTTTGTACAAATCAGCATGCACTCGTTTTTGTGCACAGGAGTGAACTTGTACTAGTAAAATAAATACAGTACATAAGAAGGGCAGATCTTCTCCCTGGAGCAGACTATACCCTAGTTTGCACAACAATCTAGGGTATAGTCTGCTCACACAGATATACTGTGACAGAATGGCTCCCCTGGGCAAAATCAGATACGGGTAAGTCCTTCCCTTTTTCGGCCAACAGAGGGCGCTTGCAGTCTGGCTGCACGGCAGGGGACCCAATGCGCATGGCCGGCGGGCACGATCGCCAGCGGCCACGCGCGATCGCCTGCATGAGCGCCAAGGAAGAGGAAACATATTGTTTGTTTCTACTAGTAGGAAAAACAATGTCTCCTCTCCTAGTCACTCCCATCCCCACACAGTTAAAACACACTGAGGGAACACACAGTTAACCCCTTGATTACCCCCTAGTTTTAACCCCTTCCCTGTGTCATGGAAAAACCACTATACTCTTGTGCTGTTAAGTGCCCTTTCAGCCTTTTGGTGTAATGCATCTTTAAACAACCCATCTCCCATATTTCCCCAAGTAAACAGACATAGTCACCATCCTGATGTTCTTAGCTCCATCGCTAGACCAACTGACCTGAACCTGGGAGCAAACTTTATTCATATAGCCTGATGGTTTCACACTCGACCAATCAAGCACAGACATTCCTTCAAACAGGAGGGGTTATACAACAACCAATGAACAATGACGAGGAGTCTTATGGGCGTGTTTGGGCGGGGGCAGCATGTATGATTTCCTGCCCCGTCTCTGTAAGCTATCATAAGCCGCATGGCTTGAAATCATGAACGCTGTCCCCAACCATAACAATTCAAAGACTCCCGTTTTTACTGTTGGCGTGAATCCTTATTCTGCGTTGTTCAGAGAACAAAGCATACCCAGATTATACTACCGTCCCTGTGGGTGAGAAATTATCTGCAGGGGCACGCCACGGCCCCCCCAAATGTGTTGATCAGGCACACAGGGGTGACACGGGCGCACATCTGCTAAACCGATAATGTCTTTGCAGAGCCAACACATCCCCCCAGGCGATCGTTCTGTGCATCGCACAGGGGCCCTTCGCTGGTGGACATATCCCCACTCTGCAAACACTTCTCTACATCCCCAAGGGGCTTTTCACTACCAGACGGATCTCAACCAGCGTCAGTCTGCCCCAGTCAGCTCTTTAGAGCGGGCTGCGGGAGAACTAACACTGGGAGACACTATGACAATACATATTAAATACATCTTCATTAAATTTCCACAACACCTGCCAGTGACATTTACACAGTAATCAGTGCATTTTTATAGCACTGATTGCTGTATAATTGTCAATGGTCCCAAAAAAGTGTCCGATCAGTCCGTTGCAATGTCGCAGTACCGCTAAAAATCGCAGATCACCGCCATTACTAGTAAAAAAAAAAAAACAATGCCATAAAAATGCCATAAATCTTTCCCATAGTTTGTAGATGCTATGACTTTTGTGCAAACTAATCAATTTTTGTACCAAAAATTGTAGAAGAATATATATTGGCCTAAACTGACAAAGAAATTTGTTTTTTATAAAAAAAATTTGGGGGATATTTATTATAGCAAAAAAATATTGTTTTTTTTCAAAATTGTCGCTCTTTTTTTGTTTATAGTGCAAAAAATAAAAACCATAGGAAGTGATCAAATACCACCAAAAGTGGTATGTGACGTTCCTGGATTGCATTCTTGCATTCACATACATTCCTATTTTACTTTGGTGTTTTGTAAGTAAAATCATCTTTTGCGCAATAAACACAATTTTACAGTTCTTCACTATTAGTTGCCTTTGTTTCTATATACAAACAACCACGCTAGGCGAGATCTCTTGTGGACCTGTTCAAACCATCAGTCACTGCTGGATCTCTGCTTGTTTGACTCTTATAGGGCGTACACACGGTTCGGACATTCCGACAACAAAATCCTAGGATTTTTTCCGACGGATGTTGGCTCAAACTTGTTTTGTCTACACACGGTCGCACAAAGTTGTCGGAATTTCCGATCGCCAACCACGTGGTCACGTACACCACATACGACGAGACTAGAAAAGGCCGGTTCAGAACCAAGCGCGGCACCCTTTGGGCTCCTTTTGCTAATCTCGTGCTAGTAAAAGTTTGGTGAGAGACGATTTGCGCTTTTTCAGACTCGTGGTTTTCAGATCGTTTTCTGCTGTTCAGTTTGTGCTTGTGGGTTTGTATCTGCTCTTCAGTGCGTGCAGTCAGTTCGTATTGGAGTTTTCTGTGCGATCTTGTCCGCTCGTTGCTGTTTTTCAGGTCGCTCTTCACAGGCCTTGCTGTTCTTCAGTGTGTTCTGTTACTTCGTTCTGAGCAGCCAACCGTTTTCTAGCCATGTTGCGTATGCGTACTCCTCGTAGAGTTCGTGCTGTGCGGGGGCTTGGTGTTGGGGTCCTGACCTTGACACAAGTCCAGTCCATGAACAGGATGGGGAGGAGTTCATGGACCAAGAATTGGTTGCTTCAGCGTGACCAGTTCTCTCGTAAGCCTTTGCTCCGTGAGATCCATGAGAATAATCCTGATGATTTCAGGAACTTTCTCAGGATGACGGACCCCGTGTTTCACCGTGTGTTGGCTTCGCTGACCCCCTATATTAGCAGGCAGGATACCTGCATGAGGCAAGCCATCACTCCGGAGCAGAGGTTGGTCGCTACCCTGCGGTATTTGGCGACAGGGAGAAGTCTGCAGGACTTGAAGTTCTCGACAGGCATCTCCCCCCAGGCTCTGGGGATCATTATCCCAGAGACCTGTTCTGCCATCATCCAGGTCCTGCAGAAGGAGTATATGAAGGTAAGATTTTTATCCTTTAATATCACATTTTATTGTATTGAATGTTTGCTAATATATTGTATTTCTTTCCTCATTCCCTAATTACCATGATTGGAATATACTGTGAATGTCCCCTTTGTTCTCATGCATGCTGGATTTTTATGTAATTATTATTTTAGGTCCTTCATACATATTTGCCCTTCAATAACCTCCCCAGCATTTTGTCTCCTGGCCTATATTCACCTCATGTAGTCACTTAACAATGTATTTTTTCAGCTCCATAGTAGTGCTTTACCCCAAACACCCCCTAAAATGTTTTTTTTGCTTTAAATTCTGGCAGAGTGCCAGAGGCTTTTTTTTTTTTGTGGTGTCCCCAAATAATTTTTAGTAACCCTCCCTCCCCCAACTGCTAAGTCAGCTGATCCCAATTCTCTATCTATCCTCAATCATCTATCTGCTGACTTTGCCAAACCCATACACACTATACCCATCTCTTTTGTGGTCAGATTTATGGATGAATTCCCCAAAGCATGTAGTGCAAGGGCCTGCCTGTATACTTTCAAATGGTACTGTTTAAAGTTTTGGGATCCTATTATTATCTTGATAGGTAATAGCAGAATGTCCAAATATCCTCAAATGTGTACAGTGTGTATTTCTATCTTTGTATTATGACACTTCTTACCTGTCCAGTGGGCTGCCAATAGTGTAACTAAGGAGGGGCTGTTCCAAGTAATACCCATTATTTAGGCATTCATCTCTCAATGAAGTGAAGAGGGTTACCTGTCCAAGATTTCCACACACCCCCTATAATGTTAGAAATGGCCCATGAGAGGGGGGGAGGGGGAATATGATAGGTGTACCTTATACTTTGGCGTTGTTAAATTCCCCTTAATAAATGCTATCTGGAGGTTGCCCCATAATGTTTGTGTCTAATCTGCTTGCCATGTTTCTGAGTAAAAATAGTAATGTTTATTGTTTTTTCCTCAACAGTTTCCTTCCACGCCACAGGAATGGCAGACTGTGGCCTCCCACTTTGCCGAGCGGTGGGACTTTCCTAACTGCGGAGGGGCAATTGATGGGAAACACGTCCACATCGTCCCACCACCCAACTCGGGGTCGTACTATTATAATTACAAGGGGTTCAATGGTATAGTGATGTTGGCGGTGGTGTCGGCTAATTACGACTTCTTGTATGTGGACATGGGGAAGAATGGCCGGATGTCCGATGGTGGAGTCATCACCCAGACGGAGTTCTACAGGCGTCTCCAGAATGGCAACTTGGACTTGCCAGCTCCAGAGGACAATGTTGAAGGACTCCCATTTGTGTTCGTTGCTGATGAAGCGTTTGCGCTGGGGGACCACCTGATGCGGCCATTCCCAATGAGGACCCTCAACCCGGAACAGAGGGTTTTTAATTACCGGCTGGCCAGAGCCCGAAGAGTGGTGGAAAACACATTTGGAATCCTGGCCAGCTGGTTCCGCCTATTTATGACACCCATCCATATGGCGGAGTATAAACTGAACCATATTATACTTGCGTGCTGTGTTCTCCATAACTTTTTAAGGAAACATTCGGCCAACTATGCTGGCTCAGTTGGGCCTGAGGCCGGAATGATACATCAAACCACACTGGCTTGCCCTCCCTGAGTGCCCGTGATGTCCAGTTACGCTACCTGGAGTTCTTTGCGGGTAGGGGGGCTATCAATATGCCAGCAAATCTGTGAAGCCTTTTTATAATAAAAAAAAAAAAGAAATTCTTTGTGGACATTTATTGCTTGTGTTTGTTTTAGCTGACCCTGACAGAAATGTGTTGAGTCCAGAAAATGTCGTGATTGTGTAACCTTATTATACAAAGCACTGTTGGCTGTTATTTACTAAATGCAAAAACACATTTCACTACAAGTGCACTTGCAACTGCACTGAACCTGCACTTATAGTGCAAAGTGGATTTGCCCTTAGGAAATAACCCCCATTTTCGCAGAAAACAGCAATTACATCACCCCAAAAGTGTTGTAGTGTTGAGACAATAATTCACACATTCTTGAGTAACCAACTTTTTTATACCTGCACAATCACATGTGCATTTACCAAAGGTTTTTAAAACAAACCAACATGTCTGTTGTATAACAATTTTTGGAGTAGCCTTATCAAAAATTGAAATGTCCATTTAAGATAAAACAGGCCTGTGTAAAACCAACAAGAAAGGCAAAAAACTTGAACTCACAAAGTTCACATTAGGTAAAACCTGAAGGCTATATCAGACATCAGTATTTAGGAACTGGGTTTGATATAGCGTTCAGATGGGGGGAAATTACCCCTGGAAAAGCCAAATTTGGAAGATGCACACCAATTTACGAATGTCAACATGTGCTATCTGCCATCACGGGGGATCAAGGGACGTGTTTTGGGGGAGCAAGCCCTTCCTCACCGCTACTTTATAATTGAGGAAGGGGTTGCACCCCCAAAACGCGTCCATTGATCTCCCGTGATGGCAGATAGCACATGTTGGCACACTGTGTGCATCCTCCAAATTTGGCTTTTCAAAACATTGCAAAAATATTTAAAAGATTGGACCACAATCCAAAAAGTGATTTTGTGGGGTTTTAAATTCGCCCCAAAACATCAATGATGTTATTATTTTTTTTAATCACATCATTGATTTTTTGCTGTATGTTTTGCAATTCCACATTACACCCCATGATCTCCCCGATCAGGATCTGGGCACTTTCTGATGTGAAAGGATCTGGATCACGATCACCTAAAAAGAGAGAAACAAAACATAAACAGGTATCAAAAATCTGCCACCATCCATCTCTTACCTGAGTCTGTGGTCGCAGACACTCACCTGTTGTGGTGCCAATTTCCACCACATCTTCTTCCTCCTCCTGCTCAGCTTGTGTTGGTGGTATTTCACCTTCTTCCATAGGTGGGGGGTCTGTGGTCTCCTCGGATGAGGGGTGTCCTCCGAGTCTTTTCTCCCCTATGTAAAACAAAAATGTTATAATTAGCACACAGATATTTGATGGCAGAACTAGAAATAGGAAACATTGCTTGGAAGTGGGGTACAATTGTCTATTTTAGCCGAGTTCCAAGATGTATTTTTTTTCTTGCCCTTTGTCAAGCTGCAATACTTTACCTGTTTGGTACAAGCTTCACAGATGGAGACCCCCCTATAGTATACACTGGAGCACCTGTGTGCCCCCCCTAATAAAAAGGGTGTTCTTGTGTCCCACACTAGTGCTCCAGTGTCCAGATGTGAAAACAGCTGCTCAGTGTCCTCTCCTTACACACAATCTAGTTTGCATTTCATTCGAGTAACAAACCCATCTACACAAACAAATATTTGGCATCCAAGTAGGCCCAAAAAAAATGTGGGAAAATGCATATGGCCTAAACAATGTTGTTTTAGAGGCCGAAAGAAAAATGTTTGATACGAACGAATAATGGGCCCATGAACATTAAAGTTGCCCTTTTAAACGTTACAATTAAGAAAAGCATATGGAGCAGCATGAACGGAATAAAGACAGAAAGAATAGGAACACAGCACAACTACTTACTTTTTTGCAGCACTCTCCGGATCTTTCGGTACTGCTCTGGCTCTCTTAATTTCAGGTCCGACCACCGCTTCCTGAGCTGATCTTTCGATCTTCGTACCCCGAAATTCTTGTGAATACTTTTGACCACTTTCGCCATGATCTTGGCCTTTCTGATATTGGGGTTGGGGTAAGGCCCATACTTTCCGTCATAGTCGGACTTCTTCATGATGTCGACCATATCCAACATCTCCTCAAAGGACATATTTGTGGCCTTAAAACGTCTCCTTCTGGATCGGGACGTGTCCGGATCCGGGCTTTCCTCCTCCTCCTCCTCGTTCCTGCAATTATCACGCACCTGCTGTGACTCCGCCATGTGCTCTTCCCCCACTGCGCCGAACGAAAAGGGGCGGGGAATAGAATAGAAAGAATGTCAGGGGCGGGCGGAGTTACACGCATGTGCAGTGTATAGAAAGCGTAACACACGTGCGTATTACGTACGATCTGTGAGCGGAGGAAGGAGCATTGGACGCGCCGATCATAAGAACGAAGGTAAGAGACAAACTTGTGCCTATACTGCTTCTACATTGAGGCCTATATTGTAACAAGATTAGGAGAGTTTTGTCTGACATTAGGCTTTGTCTTGTGTTGTGTCTTGCAGTGAACATGGATATGCTACTAAAAGACAATGACTTCATGTCAGTATTCGTAGATATGTTAAGGGAGCTGCCCTGTCTGTGGGAGGTTAAACACCCCCATTTCAAGAACCAAGCAAAGAGGAAGGCAGCACTGGTGCAATTGTGTGAAATTGTGAAGCAGGTGATCCCCACGGCAGACATCACATATTTAAAGATATTAATTGGTGGCCTGAGGAGCACATATCTAAGGGAGCGCAAGAAGGTCCTGGATTCACAGAGATCCGGAGCAGCAGATGACATCTATGTCCCCAGGATGTGGTACTATGACAGGCTGCATTTTCTGGCAGGCCAGACTGAACCCAGGCCATCCCTCTCCAGTCTTCCTTCCACGCTTCCTTCCCCCCCCGGCTGAGGCTTCTGACGCCCAACCTGGGCCTTCCAGGCCACATGTGGAGGAGCCCAGACTGAGCCAGGTATAGCATTCCTCTAAATATTTCTGCTTGTCCAATCAATGATGTTAACTAGATGTTAGTTGGGAGTACTAATTTATGATTGTGATTGATGCAAAACATTACAACCATGTCCCTTTTTCATACACAGGGAAGTCTCAGCCAGGAGGTGGCCGGGCCGAGCCGGCTGGCTGATCTGCAGGTCCCTTCACCCCCCCTGAAAAGAGAAAGTGGCAGTAGGAGGAGTGCCCTAGAGGAGGCTGCCAGAGGACTCTTTTGGAGGGCTACAGAGGTCCTGGGAGCACCACACACCGTGGAGGAGGACATTGCTGCCGTCATTGCATATAAAATGCAGAGGATGGAGGAGGGCCAACAAGCCATGTGTGAGTTGCTCATATTGGAGGCTCTTAACAAAGGTATGAGGGGCCAAATTACAGCTCAGACACACCTTTGCGATGGTCCTCCTCCTCCTCCTGCAGGTCCTCCTCCTCGTCCTCCCTCTCCTCCAGGTCCTCCCAGTCCTCCTCCAGGTCCTACTCCTCCTCCTGCCACATCTCCAACTGCACAGCCACAGCCTGGAAGGAAGCGTGGAAGGAAGACCAGAAAGTGAGGACCCTGGATCCAGTCTGGTCAGCCAAAAGATGCAGCCTCTTGTGGTACCACAGCCTGGGGACACACATGTCATCTGCTGCTATCCGGATCTCTGCGAATTCTGGACCAGACTGCCCTCCCTTACAAATGGACTCCTCAGGCCACCAATTTTGATGTTCAAGAATTGATGTCTGCCGTGGGGGTCCCAGGCTTCGCTAATTTCTCCTGTTGATCCAGTGTTGCCTTCCTCTTTGTTTGGTTCTGATCCCTTAATAAAGGATTTTTGTTTTGAATTATACTCTCCTATGTGTTTTACTTCAAAAATGACAGTTTGTTTGTGAGGATTCAGGTACATTTCAAATATACAATGTGAAATGAACAAGGGACACCAACAACAAACAATCTCCTTGAGATTAAATAATAAAAGATATCAATGGTGTTGGGGTAACTTGACACACAAAACACACACAAAAATATTCTGGAGTAAAAATAAAAATAACATTGAACAAAGATCAGCCTTTGAAAAAATACAAACATTAAATAAAAAAAAAAAAAGCCTTAAAATCCCCAAAAAAATTAAATAAAAAAAAAAAATTATGTCAGATGTGACAACTAATAACAATATATTCAGGGAATACCAATAAAAAAACAAAAATAAAACTTTGTGAGAAGTGTGTGTGAATATGAGCAGCAAAACTACTTCATTCTTGTCACATTATAAAGAAGAAGAGAGTGCGTTGTATTAAACCATTTTTAACGTTGCAGCGTGACGAAAGTGCTGTATCCATTGCGAACGCTAAGTTTACCAGAACGAGCTGTTCCGTCTTGGAATTTCTTCTGAGCATGCGTGGCACTTTGTGCGTCGGAACAGGCCACACACGGTCGGAATTGACGCGATCGGATTTTGTTGACGGAAAATTTTATCTCCTGCTCTCCAACTTTGTGTGTCGGAAAATCCGATGGAAAATGTCCGATGGAGCCCACACACGGTCAGAATTTCCGACAACACGCTCCGATCGGACATTTTCCATCGGAAAATCCGACCGTGTGTACGGGGAATTAGACTGAAAAGCTAGAGGTCCAATAGATCTGGTGAAGGAAGGGGAGTGTGCCACACCACAGAGTGGAAGTTTGGAACATGTTGCACTTTTCAGAGGATTGGAGCACAAGAGCACTTTTATTGGGACTTTTTTGCAATATACAATCATATTATTTTGATGTGTTGTGTATCTATTTTTGCACTGTTGCAAGTGTTATATATATTTTTTTAGCACATGAGCACTTTCGTGAATAAAAAATGAGAACCGGCCCCAGAAATAAAATGCAAACAGTATTGTGTTGCCGCACCAAAAAATTAGTAAAAACTAATAAAGCATAAAGTGATGAAAGATTGGGCGCAAAACGCATGTATAAAGAATCACCCAAACCTGTTTTTGGCTCCCCCATAAACAAGCCACAGAGAGGCAATATAGTGTAATACTGTCTTTATTAAAGCACTTACATGCTTAATAGGTGCAGTGGATAGCAGCACAGCTGGGGGATGAGGCAGCGGCCGGTCCGTCACTCAGTGTGTGAAGCAGGAAAAGCGGCCTGCATCTCAGCTGGGAGTGAAGGTAAAAACTCAAGCGCTGTAATTTATTATCTTTTTCAAGTGAATAGCACTTTGTATACAGCTGCTGCAAGTTTCAATTCACATTTTATATATATTTTTTCACCTTAGTGTGAGTTTTTACAAAGTTAATGTAAGTGAAACCTGTTTGTTTTTATATATATATATATATATATATATATATATATATATATATATATATATATATATATATATATATATATATATATATATAATCACTTTAACCTTCCTAGCAGTATTCCCGAGTGTGGCTCGGGGGGGAATTTTCACTACCAAAAGTGGTAACCCCGAGCCACACTCGGGAATGCATCGCGGGATCCAGGCAAAGTTACTTGCCTTGTCCCCAGGATCCTGTGATATCCTCCCACTGTGTCTGCGGGCTGTGTCCTCCGCCTGATGTACTGTGTGCCGGGCTCCGTTCCCTGCGAGCATTTCGGTGCACGGGGGTGGAGCCCGGCGGCAAATTCAAAAAGTGCAAAAAACATAACACAGTACACTGTAATCTGTAAGATTACATTACTGTATCAAATCATTTTACATCCCTTTTGTCCCTATTGCTTTGTCCAGTGCCCTGCATGCACTTTTATATTATATATGCCATTCTTTCTGCCTGGAAACATGAGAATGTCCATGGCATTCAAATAACGTCCCTTTATGTCAAAAGCAGTTTTAGACCAGCTAGAAAACAGTGATAGTAAATTAGAATCACTTGCAGAATTGCGTGATAGTGATTTGTGGGGAAATTTGTCATCAGACACTGAAAGTGACAACAGCGACAATTCTGCAACTGAGCAAATTTCAGTGTTTTTGATTTGATTACATTATTGAATACATTTTATTATTATTATATTATTATTTTTGATACAATTTTTATAGTTATTTATTATATTATAATTTATGATTTCATGTTTCAAACGTTATCATACACGGGACGTCTACTAGATTCTTGTTTGGACCGATTTTAAGTGAGTTATTCCTAAGAATTACAGGCCTACAATATAAAACAACAAATTTCCATGCAAAACAATGTACCGCTTTGACATTCACAAATGAGACATAATCATATCGCCAGGGAGGTTAAGCTGGCCATAAACTGCTTGAATTTTACATGATTCCTATGAATCAGGTGAAATTTGAGCCATGGGTGGCCCTGCCAACACCCCGGCTTGAGAAATCTCAATTGAGAAATTGAAGGAGATGGGTAGAAAAAAAACTTCCTAAATAGGCTTTTTGTGTATTATGACAGCAGTGAGTGCTTTTAAAATGCCAGTGGTGGGATATTCATCCATCCATGCTGTTTAACATGGATGAGGTAATACATGTGAGAAATTAGAGAAATCTTTATATGTATGTGTAATTTCTATCCTTATCTTCACTACCACTCATTACCGAACTTTGGCTTGTTCCTTGACTATGCTTGTGCTTGATCTCAACCTGCAACCCTTTGTTATCAACCCTTGGCTTGTTCCTCAACTATGCTTCTACTAATCGCAACCTCCAACCTCCTCTTCTAGGGTTCCTGCCAGCGTGCTCCACTTCTACATGTGCCCCCATAACAAACCACTTGCTATGGTGGCACATATGCGTCCTCACCTCTGGGCTGGGCTGTAAGCATCCACAGGCACACACAGCTAGGCTCCTGCTGCTGCCTCTGTGTCCTGCGAGGAGAGGAAGCAAGACGAGAACTGCTGCAGATGGGCACAGCGCTGGAGTGAAATAGGTAAGTATATAGGGAGATGAGGGGGTGATCCAAATACTAGTACATTTTTTACCTTAATACAGGGAATGTATTAAGATAAAAAAAATTATTGCCTTTACAACCACTTAAAGGGTCCCAATGACACTGCACAAATATCCTGAGGAATAAAATCCAACAAAAGCAAACAAATCCCACTTTTTTTTTTCATTTTTATTTGTTCTATATAATTTAATCACAATAATATGAAAGCAAAAGCCCATAAAAATAGGACAATTACATCAAAAAAGCAAAACTTGTTCTTTTTTCATGCAAAGGTTTGTGAAAAGGAAAGCAACAGGCTCACTTTAGGGTAAAGTATATGGAAAAATCAATACAGCGCGGCGTATGGTGTAGGTAAAACAGCAGATAACACAACTATAGACCCAAGTAGTAAGTGTAAATGTGAAAGTGTAGCGCTATAAAACCAAAACAAACTGAAGAATAAAAAATGAAAAAAATCAGTGTCTTAACCAGTTGCCGACCGCCGCACGCCGATGTACGTTGGCACAATGGCACGGGCAGGCATAAGGGCTTATCTGTATGTTCCTGCCTGCCCGATCGGACCCCCCCGGTGCCTGCGGCGGTCGGATTCTCGTCAGGAGCGATCCGAGGTGAGGGGGAGGCCACTCATTCGTGGCCACCCCTTCGCGATCGCTCCTGGCGAATTAAATGCTTCCTCGGCTTCTGTAATGTAAACAGAAGCAGACAAAGTGATGTCATCTCTCCTCGAGCCGGTCTTTTCCTTCCGGTGCTGAGGAGAGAAGACATCAATGTGAGTTGTACCAACACTACACTAACAGTAGAACATGCAGGCACACTTTTCACCCCCCATCACCCCCCAGTCACCCCGCGATCACCCCCCTGTACCCCCTGTCACAGTGACACCAATAGCAGTTTTTTTGTTTTTTCTTATTATTGCATTGGTGTCAGTTTGTGACAGTTATAATTAGTAGGGCAGTTAGTGGTAGGCCCCTTTAGGTCTAGGGTACCCCCCTAACCCCCCCTAATAAAGTTTTAACCCCGTGATTACCCTCCGTCGCCAGTGTCACTAAGTGATCGTTTTTCCGATCGCTGTATTAGTGTCACAGGTGATGCTAGTTAGGAAGGTAAGTATATAGGTTCACTGTCAGTTTTTTATAGTGTCAGGGACCCCCATGTACTACCTAATAAAGGTTTTAACCCCCTGATTCCCCCCTAGTTAACCCTTTCACCAGTGATCGCTGTGTAACTGTTACGGGTGACGCTGATTAGTTAGTTTGTTTATTGTAGTTTCAGGGCACCCGCCGTTTAACCCCCTAATCGCCCAGCGGTGATATAAGTTAAGTTTTAGGGTCTGCGTCGCCCAAGGCAGCGTCAGGTTAGTGCCAGTACCGCTAACACCCACGCATGCAGCATACACCTCCCTTAGTGGTATAGTATCTGAACAGATCAATGTCTGATCCGATCAGATCTATACTAGTGTCCCCAGCAGTTTAGGGTTCCCAAAAATGCAGTGTTAGCGGGATCAGCCCAGATACCTGCTAGCACCTGCGTTTTGCCCCTCTGCCCAGCCCAGCCCACCCCACCCAAGTGCAGTATCGATCGATCACTGTCACTTACAAAACACTAAACACATAACTGCAGCGTTCGCAGAGTCAGGCCTGACCCCTGCGATCGCTAACAGTTTTTTGGTAGCGTTTTGATACAGTCGCTAACAGTCAGGAGCTTTTTTGCCTGTGAGTCTCACTAGTGTACCACTAAATTTAGAGCCCAAAATGGCAAATCAAAGGTACACTAGTGAAGAGGCCTACACGTTTCTGAGCATGACAGATAGTGAAGAGGAAGTCACTCATCTGTCAGATTCAGGCTCAGAATACGAACCAGTAGACAGCAGCGGCTCCATGACAGATAGCTCTGATGACAGAGTTGTGGTCCCTGCCAAGGTCAGGCGTACCAGACCCCAATCTTCTTCTTCTCCTGTTGAGGTGCAAGAACCGCAGGGATCTCTTATGGAGCAGAGAAGTACTAGCGCTGCTATTCCTTCTGGTGAACTGGCAAGCACCAGCGGCCTAGTACATCCTGGTCGTACATCCAGCACTGCAGTAACACTTGGTGACGTGGCGAGTCCCATAAGTGCAGTTCAAGCTGGCGAGGTGGCAAGCACAAGTAGTGTCCTGCTGCCACCAAGAAGACGAACACAGGCCCGTCATGCCCATAGTGCCCTTCCTGCTGCATTCGCCAATCCGAATTGGGTACCCACCACTTCTGCAGCACCCGTACTTCCCCCATTCACTGGCCAACCCGGCATTCAGGTGGAAACACTTGATTTTATGCCGCTTGAATTTTATTCGCTGTTTTTCACCGATCTCTATAGATCTATTGTGGACCAAAGCAATTTGTACGCTGGTCAACACATCGCCACTATTCCCCAATCCTCCCTTGCCAGAGATTGGAAACCAATACAGTTTCCGAATTTAACCACTTCAGCCCCAGAAGATTTTACCCCCTTCCTGACCAGAGCACTTTTTGCGATTCGGCACTGCGTTGCTTTAACTGACAATTGCGCGGTCATGCGATGTGGCTCCCAAACAAAATTGACGTCCTTTTTTCCCACAATTAGAGCTTTCTTTTGGTGGTATTTGATCACCTCTGCGGTTTTTATTTTTTGTGCTATAAACAAAAAAATAGCGACAATTTTGAAAAAAACGCATTATTTTTTACTTTTTGCTATAATAATAATACCCAAAAAATAATTAAAAAAACATTTTTTCCCTCAGTTTAGGCCGATACATATTCTTCTACATATTTTTGGTAAAAAAAAATCGCAATAAGCGATTATTGATTGGTTTGCGCAAAAGTTATAGCGTTTACAAAATAGGGGATAGTTTTATGGCATTTTTATTAATAATTATTTTTTTACTAGTAATGGCGGACACATTGGACATTTTTGACACATTTTTGGGACCATTGTCATTTATACAGCAATCAGTGCTATAAAAATGCACTGATTGCGCAATGGCACGGTGGGGAATTCAAATGAGACTTACAGGTACGCCCATTTGCCCAGCCATGTCATTCTGCCGATGTACATCTGCGTGCGCTGGTCGGGAAGTGGTTAAGATCTTTCTGGGCCTTTCCCTCCTCATTGGCATAACCAAAAAGAGTGATTTGCGGTCACATTGGTCCACTGACCCAATTTACCATATGCTCGTGTTCTCTGCCTCCATGGCCAGGGCACCATACGAGCAGATTTTGCGCTTCATACACTTCAATGACAATGGACTCTGTTGTCCTCGTGGAGACCCTGGATACGATCGGCTCTACAAAATTCGGCCCCTCGTAAACCACTTCAACCAACGTTTTGCAGACTTGTTTACTCCCCATCAAGTTGTCTGCGTTGATGAGTCCCTGATTAAGTTTTTTTGGCCGCTTGTCATTCAAACAGTACCTTCCCAGCAAGCATGCCAGATACGGGGTCAAGATGTATAAGCTCTGTGACAGGGCCACAGGCTATACATGTAGTTTTATGGTTAATGAGGGAAAAGATAGTCACATAGAGCCGACAAACTGCCCTGACTACATAGGAAGCACTGGCAAGATTGTGTGGGACTTGGTGTCACCCTTATTCGGAAAGGGGTACCACTTATATGTGGACAATTATTACGCGAGCGTGCCACTTTTTAGTCACCTTTTTGATCATCAGTTTGGAGCATGTGGCACCGTGCGATCTAATCGCCGGGGCTTTCCCCAGCGGCTTGCAGATTCCCATCTTAGGCTGGGGGAGAGAGCCTGCTTGCAGTGTAATAATATGCTCGCTATGAAGTGGAGGGATAATAAGAATGTTTTCGTTCTTACCTCCCTTCATGCAGACACGACGGTCCAAATTACTACGGCGACTGGTGTTGTGGAGAAAACCCCTCTGTGTCCATGAATATAACCAAAATATGGGAGGGGTGGACCTCAACGACCAGTTGTTGGCGCCGTACCTAATTGCCCGTAAGGCCAGACGCTGGTATAAAAAAGTGTCTGTATACTTATTTCAATTGGCTTTGCTGAACGCTCATGTGCTATACAGAGCTTCAGGACGGACTGGATCCAACCTTAAATTCCAGGAAGAGATCGTCAGAGCCCTTCTGTTTCCAGACGGTGCTCCACCTCACCATCCAAATGCAGTAATCCGGCTGCATGAGAGGCATTTTCTTTACGTCCTCCCCCCAGGGGCGTTGCTAGGTCTACAAAAGATCTGGGGCTAGAGCCCACAGCAGTGAAGTAAAGAAAGTCATACGCTTGGGCGGGCATACACATGTATATAATATGTGTGTGTGTGTGTGTGTGTGTATGTATGTATATATATATATATATATATATATATATATATATATATAGATATATATATATATATATATATATATATATATATATATATATATATATATATATATATATATATATATTGTATGTTACATATATTATCATTACATCAGGGTTCCCAGTGAGTCACCCCCTTACATCAGAGTCCCCAGAGGGTCCCCAGAGAGCCCCCACTTACATCAGGGTCCCCATAGAGGCCCCCCTTACATCAGAGTCCCCAGAGAGCCCCCATTACATAAGGGTCCACAGAGAGCTCCTCCTTACATCAGAATCCTCAGAGAGCTTCCCCTTACATCAGGGTGCCCAGAGAGCCCCTTCCTTACATCAGGGTCCCCAGAGAGCCCCCTTCCTTACATCAGGGTCCCCAGAGAGCCTCCCTCTTACATCAGGTTCCCCAGAGAACCTCCCTCTTGCATCAGGGTCCCCAGAGAACCCCCTTCCTTACATCAGGGTCCCCAGAGAGCTCCTTCCTTACATCGGGGTCCCCAGAGAGCCCCCCCACTTACAGCAGGATCCCCAGAGAGCTCCTCCACTTACATCAGGGTCCCCAGAGAGCCCCTCCTTACCTCAGAGTCCCCAGAGAGCCCCCCTTGCCTCAGGGTCCCCAGAGAGCCTCCCCCTTACATCAGGGTCCCCAGAGAGCCCCCCTTACATCAGGGTTCCCAGAGAGCCTCCCTCTTACATCAGGGTCCCTAGAGAGCCCCTTCCTTACATCTCCCTGCTCTCTCGCCCGCCCAGCTCTCCCGTACTGCCTGCCCGCTCTCTGGTGCTGTCCGCCGCACTCGCGGCCCGGCTGCAGAGAGGTCACGACCACAGCCGTCTCTGAGAGACTCGGGGCTATGGGCCCCAGATTCGGGGCTGTAGCCCCAAAAGCCACCCCCTAGCAACGCCCCTGCCTCCCCCCAACGAGCCCCCCAAAAAAGATGTCATGTCTGCAACAAGAGCGGATATAGGCGTGACACCCGCTATTATTGTCCCTCCTGTCCTGACAATCCTGGTCTTTGCATTGGTGAATGTTTTGAGCGCTACCATACACTAGTTGAGTTTTAGCGTAGGGTACAGCATTGCACAGACTAAGCACACTTTCACAGGGTCTCCCAAGATGCCATCGCATTTTGAGAGACCCAAACCTGGCACCGGTTACAGTTACAAAAGTTACAGTTATAAAAAAAATGTAAAAAAAAAAAAAATACACAAAAATATAAAATAAAAAAAACAAAAATAGTTGTCATTTTATTGTTCTCTTTCTCTCTATTCTCTCTATTGTTCTGCTCTTTTTTACTGTATTCTATTCTGCAATGTTTTATTGTTATGTTTTATCATGTTTGCTTTTCAGGTATGTAATTTTTTTATACTTTACTGTTTACTGTGTTTTATTGTTAACCATTTTTTTGTTTTTAGGTACGCTATTCAGCTGCAGCGCGGATTTATTTATCTTGACAGCAACAGCGTTTGCTCCCACGATACATAAAGCCGTGACTCCAGCGCTGTCGGAGGTGATTTCACCACCACAGTTACATACTTCAGCATATATGGCGAAACATGGGGGCAGCAGGGGCGAAGGAGCGATTTGCTCCTACCTTTTGCGGGAGGATGCCCCCATGCTTCTGCATATATATATTTTAGGCACAGGTTGCGTTAAAAAATGTTTTATTTTTTACTATGTTTTTTTTGTATTTGCTTTGCAGGTATGGTAAGTCTTACTGTTATACTGTAATGTTACTTTGTTTTATTGTTAACCATCATTTGCTTAGCAGGTACGCCATTCAGTTGCAGCGCGGATTTATTTATCTTGACAGCAACAGCGTTTGCTCCCACGATACATAAAGCCGTGACTCCAGCGCTGTCGGAGGTGATTTCACCACCACAGTTAAAAGAAAGAGCATATATGCCGAAGCATGGGGGCAGCAGAGGCGGAGGAGCGATTTGCTCCTAACTTTTGGGGCGGATGCCCCCATGCTTCGGCATATATAAATGGTGCATGTATGCCCATCATTAGAAGTGGGTGGATGAAGGGAGGTATTCTAATGGTGGGCATACCCACCGATCAATCTTTTTTTCATTCAGCCTACAGGCTGCATGAAAAAAAAAGATTACAATATATGCCCAACAAGGACCAGCAACGTACTGGTATGTTGCTGAACTTTGAGTGGTCATACCAGAATGATGCCTGCAGGTTTAGGTATCTTGGTATCAATCTTTTCAGCCAGCGGTCGGCTTTCATGTAAAAGCAATCCTAGCAGCTAATTATCCTCTAGACTGCTTTTACAAGCAGTGGGAGGAAATGTCCCCTCCTCCCACCGTCTTCCATGGTTTTCTCTGGCTCTCCTGTTCCAACAGGGAACCCGAGAATGCAGCCGGTGATTTGGCCAGCTGACCATAGAGCTGATCAGAGACCAGAATGGCTCCAATCATCTCTATGGCCTAAGAAACCGGAAGCTACGAGCATTTCATGACTTAGATTTTGCCGGATGTAAACAGCGCCATTGGGAAATTGGGAAAGCATTTTATCACACCGATCTTGGTGTGGTCAGATGCTTTGAGGGCAGAGGAGAGATTTAGGGTCTAATAGACCCCATTTTTTTCAAAAAAGAGTACCTGTCACTACCTATTGCTATCATAGGGGATATTTACATTTCCTGAGATAACAATAGAAAATGATAAAAAAAAAAAAAAATGAAAGGAACAGTTTAAAAATAAGATAAAAAAGCAAAAAAAATATTAAAGGAGAAAAAAAAAAAAATACCCCTGTTCCCCCCTGCTCTCGCGCAAAGACGAACGCAAGTATCGGTCTGGCGTCAAATGTAAACAGCAATTGCACCATGCATGTGAGGTATCACTGTGAAGGTCAGATCGAGGGTAATTTTAGTAGTAGACCTCCTCTGTAAATCTAAAGTGGTAACCTGTAAAGGCTTTTAAAGGCTTTTAAAAATGTATGTAGTTTGTCGCCACTGCACGTTTGTGCACAATTTTAAAGCATGTCATGTTTGGTATCCATATACTCGGCCTAAGATCATCTTTTTTATTTCATCACACATTTGGGCAATATAGTGTGTTTTAGTGCATTAAAATGAAAAAAGTGTGTTTTTTCCCAAAAAAATGTGTTTGAAAAATCGCTGCGCAAATACTGTGTGAAAAAAAAAATGAAACACCCACCATTTTAATGTGTAGGGCCTTTGCTTTAAAAAAATATATAATGTTTTGGGGTTCAAAGTAATTTTCTTGAAAAAAAAAATTTTTTCATGTAAAAGTGTAAGAAAGGGCTTTATCTTCAAGTGGTTAGAAGAGTGGGTGATGTGTAACATAAGCTTCTAAATGTTGTGCAGAAAATGGCAGGACAGTTCAAAACCCCCCCAAATGACCTCATTTTGGAAAGTAGACACCCCAAGCTATTTGCTGAGAGGCATGTCAAGTCCATGGAATATTTTATATTGTGACACAAGTTGTGGGAAATGGGGTCATTTGGGGGGGTTGTGCCAAGGCATTTTATGGCCTTCAAAACTGTGATAGGTAGTGAGGAGTGAAATCAAAAATTTACGCCCTTAGAAATCCTGAAGGCGGTGCTTGGATTTCGGGGGTATCTACTTTCCAAAATGGGGTCATTTGGAGGGGGGTTTGTGCCATCTTAGCATTTTATGGCCTTCAAAACTGTAATAGGTAGTGAGGAGTAAAATAAAAAATTTACGCCCTTATAAATCTTGAAGGCGGTGTTTGATTTTCGGGGCTCCGTACGCAGCTAGGCTCCCAAGAAGTCCCACACATGTGGTATCCCCGTACTCAGGAGAAGCAGCAGAATGTATTTTGGGGTGCAATTCCACATATGCCCATAGCATGTTTGGGCAATATATAATTTAGTGACAACTTCGTGCAAAAAAAAAGTTTGTCATTTTCCCGCAACTTGTGGCAAAATATAAAATATTCCATGGACTCAACATGCCTCTCAGCAAATAGCTTGGGGTGTCTACTTTCCAAAATTGGGTCATTTGGGGGGGTTTGTGCCATCTTAGCATTTTATGGCCTTCAAAACTGTGATAGGTAGTGAGGAGTGAAATCAAAAATTTACGCCCTTAGAAATCCTGAAGGCGGTGATTGGTTTTCGGGGGCCCGTACGCGGCTAGGCTCCCAAAAAGTCCCACACATGTGGTATCCCCGCACTCAGGAGAAGCAGCAAAATGTATTTTGGGGTGCAATTCCTCATATAACTATGGCATGTGTGAGCAATATATCATTTAGTGACAACTTTTTGTCAATTTTTTTTTGTGTCATTATTCAATGACTTGGGACAAAAAAAATAAAATATTCAATGGGCTTAACATGCCTCTCAGCAATTTCCTTGGGGTGTCTACATTCCAAAATGGGGTCATTTGAAGGGGGGGTTGTACTGCCCTGCCATTTTAGCACCTCAAGAAATAAGATAGGCAGTCATAAACTAAAAGCTGTGTAAATTCCAGAAAATGTACCCTAGTTGGTAGACGCTATAACTTTTGCACAAACCAATAAATATACGCTTATTGACTTTTTTTTTTTTTTACCAAAGACATGTGGCTGAATACATTTTGGCCTAAATGTATGACTAAAATTGAGTTTATTGGATTTTTTTTTATAACAAAAAGTTGAAAATATAATTTTTTCACATTTTTCGGTCTTTTTCCGTTTATAGCGCAAAAAATAAAAACTGCAGAGATGATCAAATACCATCAAAAGAAAGCTCTATTTGTGGGAAGAAAAGAATGTAAATTTTGTTTGGGTACAACATTGCATGACCGCGTAATTAGCAGTTAAAGTGACGCAGTGCCAAATTGTAAAAAGTGCTCTGGTCAGGAAGGGGGTAAATCCTTCCCCGGCTGACGTGGTTAAACCTGAATTATAAAGGATATATATAAAATATGATATGATCATATCTTAGTGCAAAAACATACTGTGCTAATTATACGATACAATGAATACGTGCAGAACTGGTAAAACAGTGTTAAGAGAAGAAATCACCACAGTATCCAACTAAAAATATGTGATATACAGGCAGCAGTTCAAACACAATCGGTAAGAACCAATATATATTAGAGTCCAAAAACACACATATATAAGTAAAGCCACAGGAGTCTGTATGGATGTTAGAGACCACCAACGTTGCAGGAAAAGTAGGAATGGTGAAGAAGCCACCACCAAGGGTCTTAGGGGGCTTACCAGATGTTATTGACTTGGGGAGACTTATGTCATCCAAGTCACAAAGGCTTTGAGACCAACTGGTCTGGTATTTGACATCAACCAGCTTTGGGTGGACTGACCCTTTAAGCATACCTGTGCTTGTGACCCCCCCTCCCCCCCGACCAATGACCAGCCCTTTCTCATGAGAGAAAAGGAAATGTGCCACATGCTCCTCTATACTGTACTTGGAAGTATGAGGTATTTTCTATGCTCCTGGTAGCTGAAGGAATGCTGGTGACTGTTGGTGCCAAGCTGTCGCCCTGACCTGGGATCCATTGTGGCTGTTTAAGGAGATGTACCCTTTTGACCAGTTGGTCTCAAAGCCTTTGTGACTTGGATGGCATAAGTCTCCCCGAGTCAACAACATCTGGTAAGCCCCTTTAGACCCTTGGTGGTGGCTTCTTCACCATTTTTACCTTTCATGCAACGTTGGTGGTCTTTAACATCCATACAGATTCATGTGGCTTTACTTATATATGTGTGTTTTTGGACTCTAATATATATTCGTTCTTACCGATTTGTGTTTGAACTGCTGCCTGTATATCACATATTTTTAGTTGGATACTTTGGTGATTTCTTCTCTTAACACTGTTTTACCGGTTCTGCACGTATTCATTGTATCGTATAATGTTCACAGTAGGTTTTTGCACTAAGATATGATCATATCATATTTTATATATATCCTTTATAATTTAGGTTTAAGACACTGATTTTTTCATTTTTTATAATTCAGTTTGTTTTGGTTTTATAGCGCTACACTTTCACATTTTCACTTTAGGGTAAAAACTCCAATATTAACTCAAAATGTGTTCTCAGTGACAATGCACTATACTACTTAAAACTGTCCTATCCCAGAGATAACAACTTGCTAACAGCTGAGGATCGATGCTAAAAAATGTGGTTTTCTTCTAATTGTATTCCTTGTATTAAGAAAATTGGTGCATTGAGCATTGCCAGTCTTTGTCCTCACATGAGCATGGTGCCAAGTTTAATGTGAGCTGACGACGGGAGAAAAGCATTGGCTCATAGAGCTTAATTAACTCTCCCTGAGAGCTGGCAAAACCTATTATGTTCTGTTGCCTTTCTTGAAATGGAATATATAGTGGTGTTGTACATATGTTCTTTCCATGTTTATCACAGTCATAAGACTTCAAATATATATTTAAAAACTTTTTAGTCAGATATATATGACATATTAAATATTATGCATTCTTCTATCCAGAAAATAAAACTCCAGTCTCCTTTTCATGTTATTGCCACTACTATAGCTGTGATGAAAGAATTCCATTGTTTGCAAATCAGTGACTGCTCCCTTATTAGATGGCTGAGTATTCATATAGGAGGCCGTGGGGTGGTAAAAAAAAGGTGGTTGATCTGCATTTGTACAGGCCTCCAACCGCCTACCAATAATTCAACATGGCAGCTGCTTGGATCTGCTCACATTGCCATAGCCCCAGTGCTTTGCTTCACTGTGCAACAATTTTAATTCTGCATGTTGAGCTTGCTAAGTGGTGCTGTTTGCCAATCTTGCCTATTAAAGTCAATAAGAACGTGCCACAACCATGTGCCAAATTCTTGGCATGTTGTGGAGCAGTATTTCAATATGAAAATTTCCCTTATGATCAGAAAAACAGGCATGGCATTCTGGGATGGTAGTATCACTTCCTGAGTATCTATTCAAAACAACCTTTAGGGCTGGTTCACCCCAGATGAAGACCAGTGTGTTTTCATTCTGGATACCTATTGGAATGTTCACATCAGTGCAGTCAACAAAAGAAGAAACTGCTGCATTTTTTTCTCTATGGAATGCTACAAAACGCATGTAAAGGCACAGGAACACATCTAAATGCACTAGAATATCCTGAGATTTGTGTCAAAATAAGAAAAAAAGGAAAAAATTTGTTTGAACACATTGACAATGCATCAAAAATGTGTGTAAAGGGCATATGCTAAAACGCAATCCGAACACAGAAATTTTGGTGTAAACCAGCCTTAAACTGACTCTAAACCACCTCTGAAAAATTAATCCAACGTGTTTATTTAGAGGTTTTGAAAGAAACAGGTATAAAATAAAAGTTACATGAAAGTGTAAACTTAAATGAAAAACTAAAGTAAAATTGGCCCAAAAGTTGTGCTTTGCCATTGCTGATTGCCCCCCAGTGCACATATACAATGTAAACCGGGCTTATAACATATAGATGAAAATGCTCTATGCATTGTGGTGCATGTTAAAACATAAAGCAAGACGGGGGAAGGGGGGCGTGGTTACCACCGTTTAAGATGGCTGCTTGAAACCTCAGCTTCCTCCTGCTGTCCGGATCTACGTCCCATCCACGAGCCCCAGCACAGTGTGCACACCCACAATCACGACTACCTGCCTCCAAAAAAAAATGGGGATTTCCCGCAGAAGAAGTGAGGAGCAGCAGCTCCAAAAACTGTCCAGTTTCTTCCCTCCGGTCCGAAGTGGTCTCCAACAAAATGGCAATGGAGACATCATCCCGCGGCTTCTTTCATCCTCCATCAGGGAGATACCAGATCAGTGGAGGACACAGAGCCTGGAGACTGAAAAGTGCCTGCATCCCCTGACGCTCGCAGCCTGGCCAAATCTCGCTCATGACGAGAATCTGCCACGGATGAGACAGAGGGCCCATGCATGCATGTAGGTGATCCCTCCAAATCATCAGGCACTTTATTCTCTGACCCTAGTGTCTAATTCCCCACAGTGGTACAACCTATGTCTGACATTGTCATGCTCGCATCATTACACTCTTCATTGCAAGCTGACGTTAGCCTGTTTTAAGCAATATGCTGCAGACGTTCAAGATCTGGAAGAGAGAGTGCACCACCTAGAGGATACCATAAGTATGTGCACTGACTCATACAACAATATGGTCGATGCCCACACAGCTCACGCAGAGGAAATTACATGACTAAAATCCAAAGTAGCAGACCTGGAGGATCGCTGCAGATTAGAGGCGTTCCTTAGTCAGTGCAGCCATCGCAGCTTTCTCACTATGCACGAGACCTCTTCGAAGCAGTGGCAGCATCACTGTCAAACGCCGATCTTACGATTGACAGAATCCACAGAAACCCAAAACCATCATTCCTGCCAGATGAAGTCCCACGGATGTCCTTCAAATGCCGCGAACACACGATCAGACATTCTGACCACAAAATCCATGGATTTTTTCAGAAGGATGTTGGCTCAAACTTGTCTTGAATACACACGGTCACACAAATGCTGACGGAAATTCCAAACGTCAAGAACGCGGTGACGTACAACACGTATGACGAGCAGAGTAAAATGAAGTTCAATAGCCAGTGCAGCTCTTCTGCTTGATTCCGAGCATGCGTGGAACTTTGTGCGTCGGAATTGTGTACACACTATCGGAAATTTACGACAACTGATTTTGTTGTCGGAAAATTTGAGATCCAGATCTCAAATTTTGTGTGACGGAAATTCTGATGGAAAATGTCCGATGGAGCTTACACACTGTCGGAATTTACGACAACAAGCTCCCATCGAACATTTTCCATCGGAAAATCAGACCGTGTGTACGGGGCATAAGAATGCACTACTTTAAAGGGTAAATAAAAAAGTGCAAAAAAGCGAAATTACTGGAATGTGCTGCCTCTGTAAAGGTTCTCCTGGACCTCTTTGCACACACCCTGCAAAGGCATAAAAATGTAATCTCTATCACTAAGGCCTTACGTAACTATGACATAGGTTACCAGTGGAAATACCCCTCCATTTTAAAGATTTCCCGCTATGGCTCTATCGCCCTCATCAATAATATCCAAGAAGAGCTGCGACTCCTCAAGGAATGGAAGATTATACCAGAGTACTCTCCTGAACATGCACAGTCCCACCGGCTGACCAGACCGTCCTGGGACTGGAATAAATCATCACACAAGCGTAGCAACAAGAAAGACTATGCTGGGCAATCCTACTTGATGGACTTGATCTGTGAGCAGCAGACACTACGTCTCTGTGTTTTAAAAAAAAACAAAAACAAATTTCTTCTTCCCCCATTTTATACATAGCTTTGCTGCAACGAGTTCTTTGATGAACACACTTTTTACCTTCATCAGGATCAAAAGGCATATATCGGCAACCCACCGACGGCGATCATCTAGCTCAGTGGTTCTCAACCTTACTAGTGCCGTGACCCCTTGATAAAATTCCCCAAGTTGTGGGGACCCCTAACAGTAAAATTATTTTCGTAGCGTGTGTTGTCAGCACCCAAGGCAGGACAAGTAATTTGCGCCCCTAACCCACGGACATTTAGCGCTCCCTGAGTCCCTTCCACTCATACAGTATTAACACCCCTTATCGTGCATTTTAGGATGTACCACTCTTTCTCCTTTGTTCTTCTTTCTTTCCCTTTTATCTCTCTCTATCCTATTTTTTTCCCATCCCTCTCTCCAGCCGTTTTTCTCTTATTCTTTCTCTGCCTTTTTCTTTGCTCCCCCCTCTCTTTTCCTATCCCTTCCATGTATTCTCTATTTTTATTCCTTCTCTTACTCCTTGGTGGGGGGGGGATGGGATCAGTGGCAGTGCTGCAGGGAGTTCTGATCAGCCAACTTAGGTGCTCTTGATCAAGGTCATCTGCTGATCTGAGAACTGTAGTGGGGACTTTTATTGGCAACTATAATCACAGGTAGTGTTACTTACTGTGTCTCCGGATTCACTGTGTCGCCAGCTCTGTGGTGTCTCGTAGCAGTGACACCTATGCCGAAATCAGGAGATAGGGTCTCCTCCAGCCCCTCCCACTTAACATTCCTCACCAGTCAGCTGACCTCTAGTCTCTGCCCCCCAGCCATGTCGTGAACTGAATGGACGGCTGCAAAGAGACTGAGTGGGCGGCCGCAGGCTCCTGGAATAGCCCTGCTGGGCTGCCGCAAAAAGGCTGGGAAAGCGGTGCGGGCTTCAGGAACAGCCCAGGATTCGGTGACCCCTGGCAAATCATCATTCGACCCCCGAGGGGGTCCCGACCCCCAGGTTGAGAACCACTGATCTAGCTCTTCCTGCCCTTTTACACCCACAAGACACTATGCTCAACAAATTCTACAAGTCGCATCTCGCAATCTCCATACTTTCTTTGAACAAGCTCTTAGAGCGGTACCTATGATTCCAACTATTACCATCTCAGTCGCTTCAAGTTCCATTTCACCTCAAGCACGTGAAGGAAATCAACAAAATTTAAGCTTCAACACAAGTTCCATGTCACTTAAACTCCTATCCATAAATGCCCAAGGACTAAATCACCCAGCTGAAAGATTTCCCCTATGGAAAGAAGCCAGCAAGTCCAACGCCGATGTGGTGAACGTACAAGAGACTCACTTCAAGGCATCAGCTGCTCCTAAATGTCAGCTTAAAGACTTTCCATTTCCTTTCTCAGCAGAATACTGCAGTCCTCCATAATTGACCCTGAGGGGCGCTATGTCTTACTAGGATGTTTCATTAATGAGAGGTTATACACAATAGTGGGGGTATATGCTCCGAACTCGAGACATGGCCCCTTTTATCGTAATCTGTTTAAATGCATTGCTAAACACAAACAAGGCAATCTCATTGTATGTGGGGATATGAACCTAGTAGTCGATCCTAAACTGGATTCCACCTATGAAAGAAGGGCTGGCTCATTTTCCTTAGCCAACCTCCTATTTAAGGAGGGTGTATATGATGTGTGGAGATGTTTACATGCTTCGGAAAGGAATTATACGTATTACGCACCCAGATTTAACTCTTATTCTATAATTGATATGTTCTTGGTGGACAAGTGATTACTACAGCAGATTTCCCACTCCAATATAGCTGATATCACATGGTTTGACCATGCAGCTATTTCTATCACGATATCAGAGTAAATATCCTGTCACCCTACTCTGATATTGCATTGCAGTACTAAGCTGCTTAGTGACTCCACCACCAAGGATACAACCAATCGACATTTAGACGTATTCTTTACCTCTAACTATGTATTTGATGTTGATATATTTACCCTGTGGAACGCCCAAAAGGCGTATGTAAGAGGAATAATGATCCAACTAGGAGCTTGGGTAAAAAAGCTCAGATTCAACTTAAAATGATCTGCCAACCCCTGAAAAACAACTCCACACCATAATCCCCCCTCCACCAAATAATTTTTACCAGTGCAAAAACAAGGTCCATAAAGACATGGATGAGAGCGTGAGTTTGGGGTGGAGGAACTTGACTGGCCTGCACAAAGTCCTGACCTCAACCTGATAGAGCACCTTTGGGATGAATTTGTGCGGAGACTGTGAGCCAGGCCTTCTCGTCCACATCAGTGCCTGACCTCACAAATGCGCTTCCTGAAGAATGGTCAAACATCCCCATAGACAAACTCCTAAATCTTGTGGACAGCCTTCCTAGAAGAGATGAAGCTGTTATAGCTGCAAAGGGTGGGCCAGTTCAATATTGAACCCTACGGACTAATGCCCCGTACACACGGTCGGATTTTCCGACAGAAAATGTGTGATAGGACCTTGTTGTCGGAAATTCCGACCGTGTGTAGGCTCCATCACACATTTTCCATCGGATTTTCCGATACACAAAGTTTGAGAGCAGGCTATAAAATTTTCCGACAACAAAATCCGTTGGAAAATTCCGATCGTATGTACACAAATCCGACGCACAAAGTGCCATGCATGCTCAGAATAAATAAAGAGATGAAAGCTATTGGCTACTGCCCCATTTATAGTCCCAATGTACGTGTTTTACGTCACCGCGTTCAGAACGATCGGATTTTCCGACAACTTTGTGTGACCGTGTGTATGCAAGACAAGTTTGAGCCAACATCCGTCGGAAAAAATCCTAGGATTTTGTTGTCGGAATGTCCGATCAATGTCCAACCGTGTGTATGGAGCATTCGACTGGTATGCCATTAAAGTTCATGTGTATGTAAAGACAGGCATCACAAACTTTTGGTAATATAGCGTAGTTCCTGTTTTTGGAGTATCCCACCTAATTCCCCCAACCCTATCCAAGTTCTCCAAAAATAACAACAACCAAAAAAAACTCCCATAGACTGGTAATTGGAGAAATTTGTGGATGAGCCTGTGTGCCTGGCTGCGGGGCAAATCTTGTGGGAAAGACCTGGGCAGTATTCCTACAGTAGTAGCGCTACATATGTTTAAAGTGCACTGCATTTAGATGCGATTGGGCCCATAAACATTCACTGTTCTATAGGGCATTGAATTTTGCTTTGCAAAATAAATCAAAATTGCTGTGTTTAAAACTGAACCCTCTGAAATGCATTAGTTCTCAATGAAAATACTTAAAGTGTATCTAAACCCAGGAACAGAAATGTGATAAATTGTAACTTGCCAGTAGACCACTGACATGTGGTGGCTGCATTTGTGTTCTTGTTTTAAGGCTTTTTATACCTGCCAATCCTGCCAGTAATACATTTCCTGTCCTAAGGTGACAACACTTATGCCCCGTACACACGGTCGGACATTGATCGGACATTCCGACAACAAAATCCTAGGATTTTTTCCGACGGATGTTGGCTCAAACTTGTCTTGCATACACACGGTCACACAAAGTTGTCGGAAAATCCGATCATTCTGAACGCGGTAACGTAAAGCACGTACGTCGGGACTATAAACGGGGCAGTAGCCAATAGCTTTCATCTCTTTATTTATTCTGAGCATGCGTGGCACTTTGTGCGTCGGATTTGTGTACACACGATCGGACATTCCGACAACGGATTTTGTTGTCGGAAAATTTTAGAGCCTGCTCTCAAACTTTGTGTGTCGGAGAATCCGATGGAAAAAGTCCAATGAAGCCCACACACGGTCGGAATTTCCGACAACACGCTCTGATCGCACATTTTCCGTCGGACAATCCGACTGTGTGTACGGGGCAATACTGTTTTGTATTTATGAAGCAGCGGAATTGTCACCCTAGGACAGGAAGGGTGTTAAGTCTACAGAACACCTTCCCTTCTCCATCTCCATATCATAGGAGAGGTTCTGTAGTCCACAGAGGTAACCTGGGCAGGGCCTATTATATTAACTGAAATATCACCGCAGTGTTAAAAGGGCAGTACTGAATTTCTGACAGCTTCAACAAGTATCTATGCACTTGTTGAAGCGATATTTGTGAAGAGATATAGTAAAATACTTTCAATGGTGTATTTACCAGTCCATTGTTAGTTTACATACACTTTAACTGGTTAGGGTCAAAAGGCAATATAGCAGATACTATTACCTCCCTACTGTACGCTATCAATGATTGCCCTGCATGATTCACTGCAATATTTATGGGCATGGATCACAATCTCAGCAGGAACCTTCTGTCAATTAATTTAATTGCTATGAAAGATGATTTAATAGCATGCCATAAGCCTTGTGCTCCATAATTTAAAAATCACTCAGCAGGATATTGTAAGAAACTATAAAATATATCTAAAAATAATTTATATTTGTAAGAATGTCCTCTGGTTGTTGCTGATATATTTTTTGTAGCACCCCAGCTTCCAGTAGTAAAGCATCTTTAACCACTTCAATACCAGACACTTTTGTTCCTTCCTGCCCAGGAAAATTGTCAGCTTTTATAGTGTTGTCACACTTTGAATGACAATTGCACGGTCATGCAGCACTGTAGCCAAACTAAATTTTTATCATTTTATCATTTTCTTCCCACAAATAGAGCTTTCTTTTGGTAGTATTTGATCACCACTGGAGTTTTTATTTTTTGCTAAACAAACTAAAAAAGCATGAAATAAAAAATAAAAAAAAACTGATGGGCACTGATAGGCAGCACTGATGGGCACTAATAGGTGACATTGATGGGCACTGATAGGTGGCACTGATAGATGGCGCTGGATAGGCAGCACTGATGAGGAGCTACTGACAGGCAATACTAAGTGGCATCTGAAGGGCACTGACAGGCAATACTGATGGGGCACTGATTGGCCCTTTTATGGGCACTGATTGGCACAGTTATGGGCACTGATTGGCACTTTGATGGGCACTGACAGGCATTCTTTATGAGGCAGAGGCTGGCAGCTGATGGGCAGTGATTGACAGCTGATGGGCACATCTGATGTGGGCTGTGCTGATAGTGTGCTTATTATCAGCACAGACCCCCCCCTCTGACAGGGAGAGCTGCCGATCGGCTCCCCCTGTCAGCGCGAACCGAGAAAAGACGTTTACCGGCACATCCTGGTTCACGCGATGATCAGCTGTGATTGGTCACAGCTGATCACGTGGTAAGAAGCCTCCATCAGAGGCTCCATACCACGATCGGAGATGTGGTGTATAAGAGAGTTGGAAGGTGTGTGATCTGATGCATTGATCAAGATGTTACAGTTTATTCATAAAAAAGGGGGAGGAATCCATACAAAAAGTATCTACGTGTTCATAAAACCAGGTTACAAGTATACACATTAAATTAAGAAAATAGACATGCCCATGCAAGGGCAAGTGCTAGAATTTGACTGACGCGTTTCAAGGAAAACCTTCTTCATCAGAGCCTTGTGGAAGGACAAGAGAGGTCTGTATAGTATTGTGGATCGACATACAGGGGAGTGGTTAGTTGGTAGGAGTGTCACATGGTAAGTGATGAGTTCTCCTACGCTCTAAGTTTGTCCACATCCCAGCGCTCTAGATGGAATAAATACCAAAAGCATATATAATACAGAGCTTATATATAAAATGGTGATGAAATTGTATGCCATACAATACAGACCAAGAGACGTGTAAAAAATAATAATAATAATGATAAAATTGAAATTAAATATGAAATGTTTGAATTATAAACATATTTAAAAACATACATTTAAGTATTGAAGCGATTGGATTGACAAAGCAATCTGGTCATATGACCCTCACTCAGTACCGCCCACATGCACAGTCTGAGCGTCGTTCAATGACCTGGTTCCCTAAGCACAGACAGGTTGGGTCAGCCCCCTTACAGTATAGGCTGATCACTGATTATGTGAGCGGCCTCTGGAACGCACGACATCGCCCACAAACATGATGGCGTGTGTTCCACTGAGAAGATCCACCCACCTGCTATGTCTGTTATGTCTGATACCAGGGGCTACAAGCCCGCCCCACGGACCCGCCCACCGCCTGTTCTTAAACAAGCACACACTTTTTAAACACCATGGATAGAGACAGCTGATATCCTCATTGCAACACAAGACTACTTTCTGATTGGAGCTACCTAGAACCCTTACAGAAGCAACTGCCTCCTGTTCTCAAACAGATGCATGCAGGCTGCATCCTTCTTGTAAACCTGGATGCAGGTTAGTGACATGGATATTTCACTCATTTCATGTATTTATCCATTATTTTTTCACATCATCACAGACTGTTATTGCGTAGCCTGACATATATCAGCAGATTGGGTTATCCCTCCCAGGTCCATCCACTGTGTCATTTCTCTCTGTAGGCACAACCGACAGATACACATTGAATTGCCATAAGGAACATATGAATCACATCTCTCTATGACATATGGGTAGGTGCGCTTCAGATTCCTTGATTGTCACCTCAATCCATTCTAATAGGCACTTCTACAAGCTCAAACTATGCGCACTTCTTTGCACGTATGTGTTTATGTGCTTTGATTGCACGCTGATAGCTTTACACAACAACGTTTACAACTTTGCGATTCTCCCTCTGTAGAACACATGCACGTTTTTTCGTGTGTGCGTGCATACTTGCGTGTATGTACTTGTGTGCAAGCACACTTGCCTGTGCGTGCTGTGTGCACGCACACACATGTGCCATGTGTATATGTTATATATGTGTATATATTATGTGCTGTAGATTTTATATGGCAATTTAATATCTTTCTAAGTGTGCATATATAAATGCATTTTTATATATGTGCTTTTTATATGTGTGTGTGTGTGTGTGTATATATATATATATATATATATATATATATATATATATATATATATATATATATATAGCACTTACCCCCGAAGGAGCTGCTGGTTTAGATTGGGCTTACCATTACCTCGTGTCTGTCACAGGGGTCACAATGATGAGAAGGAAAAAAGAGTCTTAAATGATGTTTGCACCAAACACTTCGTTTCTTTCGTTGCAATTCTTTTATTCTTTGAAGCCAAAAGAATAGGGATGGAGGATTAAGGGAGATTCAGGTACCTTAGATTGCAAGTCAGGGTATTTCTACTTATCCAGAGGACTAACGGTCTCCTCAACTGGATATAGCAATCACCGGCTAGGCCTCTCTCACTGACCTAGCAGCCGGGTGCAATGCTTGAACACAGTGTCTGCCACAGACTTGATGAAAAAAAACACATAAACGTTGTGGTCATTACACAATCCTCTGCCACAGAATGGTGTAACCGAACTTTGATTAGATTTAAAGTTTAAGTGCACAGTACCAGATTCTTTCAGCCGTCCCGGCGATACTGTGAGTTAGATGATCCAGGTTGCACCCCCCGATTGGGTTTGCAGGCTCCTCCCGAGATACCAGCATACTTGGCTCGGTCACCTCTAAAGAAGTCCTCCCCTGGACTCCTCCAATCGATTGGCTTCTCCCTGCAGGCAAGACAGCACAGGACCAACCTTTGGATCAGCAGGCCCCAGAACTCCTGGGCCTACTTCTGTAGTAACAAAGCCTCGGGCCAGCCGGCCCGAGACAGCAGAGCTGCCACAGCACACCCTGGACCAGGAGGGCCTTCAGGTCGGGAATAACAAACCCTGACCAAATGGCACCTGTACCTTGAGTACCCTTACCCAGAATGCATGGCGAGTGAACCACTCCCACGGGTTATTTCTGAGTAAAAGGGGTACAAAATGCATCCAGCCTGTTGCATTACTAACACTTACCGATGGCCACAGCGACACCCACAGCCAAGTGGAAATTGATACAACCCAGCTGAACTGGTACAGAAACCAGGAAATTTACCATAATCAGTCTGAGCTAAACTACAGCTTCAGACAACTTAAATTTACATAGATAGCACCTACCCATCAGGAGCAGGGCGCTACATACATATATATATATATATATATATATATATATATATATATATATATATATATATATATATATATATATATATATATATATATATAATTTTTTTTTTGTATGTGTATATATATATATATATGTATGTGTGTGTGTGTGTGTGTGTGTGTGTATGTATTGCATATTTGCACACGGTCTATTTACACTTGCATTTCATTTGCAATCATGTTCAGTATACCCACTCCAGCAAATAGCAATGTCTTTAATTCTCCCCTAGCAATACCATAAGATAATATGTAGTTTGTGGCTTTTCTATGGCTTTTTAATGTTTTTTAATAATGTTTTAATAATGGTTTTATAATGCTTTATCAATCCAATCGCTTCAATACTTAAATATATGTTTTTAAATATGTTTATAATTCAAACATTTCATATTTAATTTCAATTTAATTATTACTATTATTATTTTTTTTTTCCAAAATAGATTTTTATTGAAAACAAAACAAAAAAACAAAAAAAAAAACCAAATCAGCATAACAGTATCATCATACAGTTGTACAAGAAGTAAGGAACAGAAATTCTTGCGATTGAGACAAATGTGTCAATGAATTGGCTATAACAGAACATCTCTTATATTTGCATTACAACATATGTACGACAAGAAAGTTTTAACTATTCAAATAGAACAATAAATTAACTGTAGAGAGAGTGATGTTGGTTACAATGGCAAAATTTTTCAATTGCTGTTACAACCACTGGGGGAAAATTTCCATTCGTTGGATGATGGTGCAGGGATTTGTATGACAATTCAATCCATGTGCAAAGTAGAATTGTTGGTCGGGAGCTCTGTTAGGAGACCCATACCGTACAAGGTGTTAAGATGGGTTCTGGATGGATAGTGAAAAACATATGAAAGGCGGGAAGGGTGGGGGGGAGGGGTGGCCTAGGGGACATGAGGGGGGGGAGGGGATGGGGATACAGGAGGGAGATTAAGGAGACAGGGGGGTGGTTGTCTCCTCGGTCTCCGCCACTTGTAGTGTAAGTGCGGTCTGATATTGCTCTATGGTGAAGTAGGTTAGGTTTGTATGACCCCTATTGTCGGAGAGTTGTACAGGGCTAATGTTGACATGCGACCTCCCATACTCGTCCCTTGTTTAGGGGTGGGAGGTCCACGTCGTCTGGGGAAGAAGAAGAAGTATACGGGGGTTGAGGCTGAAAGGATTATGCAGCGTATATAGTGGATAGTGGATGGTGATCATAAGTGAGCATGTCATGGTCGAAAGTTAGTTCATCAATGTCAGGTATCTGTCGATAGATCGAAAATGAATCCAGCATGCCCATGTCTTGGAGAATCTAGCTGGGGAGTCTCGAGAGATGGAAATGAGTTCTTCCATTTCAGCTATTTTGTTAATTTGTGTGAACCACTCTGCGATGGTCGGAGCATGAGACGAACCCCAATGTCTTGGGATGCACATTTTTGCTGCATTCAGTAGGGGTAAGATCAGTGTCTTACGGTAGTATGGAGTTGATAAATCTGAGTGATGAAAAAAGCATTGGGCTGGGGAGTGATCTAAGTTATAAGTCGATATTGATTCAGTGAGTTCTCGGACTTGCGTCCAGAATGGTTGAATAGCTGGGCATGACCACAAAATATGTAGCAATGTGCCCGGTTCTCCGTCACATCTCCAGCATTTGTTGGGGTATGAGGGGTTGAATTTATTTAAGATGGCTGGGGTTCTGTACCATCGTGTCAGGGTCTTATAGTTGTTTTCCTGAATGGAAACGTTTAGGGAACCTTTATGGGCAATCGTAAATATATGTTCCCATTGGTCTTCTGATAGTTCTGATTGTAATTCTCTTTCCCATGTTTTGCATACTTTCCCTTCTTTGGGGGAAGTTTCAGTGAATAGCATTGCATAAATACTGGAGATTAAATGTTGTTGGGGATTGGATTGGGAGCAAAGGTGCTCAAATGGAGTAAATGGTCGCGATATAGAAGAGTCGCGATTGACTCCCTGTAAAAAATGGCCGATTTGAAAGTAGATCCAGAATGGTAACGGGTCGCTGGTGATGGTAGGTGTTAATGTGAGGCGGTCTAAAAAAGAACCGTCGTGGAAAAATTGATGCGCTAATATGTTTGGGAGTTGCCACTGTCTTGCTAGGAATTGTGCGGACATACCCGGGAGGAAGGCAGGGTTCAGTCTTATAGGAGTTAAAGGTCCCGGGGTGGATGAGATGTGTAGTTTTTGGCAAGCTTCCCTGAAACAGCCGAGGGTCGGACCAATAAGAGGGTGTTCTTTGAGAGTGGGGGGAATATGTGTAGGCGCCAGCCAGGGTGTGGATCCCAAAGGGAAGGGAGACAGTGATCCTTCCAGTCTGACCCAATCTTTGTATTGAATATGTAGTGACCAGTCCACAATACGGGTAAGGTGGCAGGCCCAGTAATATTTTTTTCAGATCTGGAAGACCAATGCCCCCCTTCGTCTTAGGTCGTGTTAGGAGATCGTATGTGATTCTCAGATGTTTTTGTTTCCATAGAAAATCTGTACAAAGTCTTCTATAAGACAGGAAGAATGATGGGGGAAGTTTAATGGGGATAGCTTGCAGGATGTATAAGATGCGGGGAAGAATGTTCATTTTGATAATGGCCGCGCGTCCGAACCAGGAAAACTGAGGTTTGTTCCAATTTTTGAGGTCGTCAGATATAGCTTTGAGAATGGGAAGATAGTTATGTGCGAAAATATCTGATAGGTTCGCTGTAAGGTAAATTCCAAGGTATTTAATTGCGTTGTGTCGCCATCGGAAGGGGAAGTTAGTTTCACACTGTGCAACAGTCTCTTTTGGGATGGTGACATTGAGGGCATGGGATTTGGTGAAGTTTATTTTAAAATTGGAGATGCGTTGGAAGAGATGAAAGTCGTTCAGTAAGTTTGGAATAGAGGTATGGGGCTCGCTAAGGTAAAGTAGAATGTCGTCAGCAAAAGCTGCCAACTTATAGGTGCGGCCTGCTACGGGTATTCCTTTAATATTTTCGTTTTTTCTGAGGCAGATCAAGAGAGGTTCAAGGGTTAGTACAAAAAGGATAGGAGAGAGTGGGCAACCTTGCCTCGTTCCATTGGTTATGGAGAAGGCGTTTGACAGATGGCCATTAATCCGAACTCTGGCCGTGGGTGTCGTGTATAGGGACATGATTGAGTTGAACATACGATTTTGGAGGCCTAGGCGTCTCAGCACTTCCCCCATATAGTCCCAGGCCAATCTGTCAAACGCCTTCTCCGTGTCCAGTGACAGGAAGAAACCCTTATGTTTATTGGTTGTCATCCAGTGGTGGAGATTTATGGCTTTAATAGTGTTATCCCTTGCCTCTCGACCTGGAATAGAGTTTTATGTCAACATTTAGTAGGGAAATCGGCCTATAGTTGGTTACTAGAGTCGTGTCTTTCCCTTCCTTTGGTATAACTGTAATGTGGGCTTCGAGGAGTCTGTGGAAGGGAAGCGTGGAGGAGGATAGGGAGTTCCTGGTGGAAATGGAAGCAAGTTAAAGTCCTTATGTTATATGGATGACCTGACGTTTTTGTGCAAGTCTCGGAGAGATCTTGCAAGGGCTGAGCTACAGCTACAGCTGTTTGGGAGTGTGGCTGATATGCGGGTGAATTGGGGCAAGAGCGCGGTCTGCACTTTGAACGGGCTGGATGACGTCCCTTCAGCTAGGATAAAGAAAGTGGATACTATAGAGGCACTGGGTATCCATTTTGAAAAGAATTTGCAGAAGCAAGAAAATGCTGTAAGATGTGTTAACAAGTTGTCAAAGAAGCTGGACTTGTGGAGGTTGCGGAGGTTGACATTGACGGGTAAAACACCAATTGCAAAGGTAGTTTGTCTACCTTTGTTGCTCTATTTTAGTATTATTTTTCCTTTTAACAAAAGGTGGCTGCAGAATATCGAAAGACTTTTATTTATTTTTTTCTGGGGTGCAAAGACAGAGCGAGTGGCAAGATCTACCGTGATAAAGGAATAGAAGTTGGGAGGATATCATTTCCTGATAAGAAATATGCAAAGAATTACAGGTGATATCGACATTTGCCTTGTTCCTTATATGTTCTTTTTCTAGC